>NC_063048.1:28290426-28400426 GCF_018812025.1 Megalobrama amblycephala
TCGGCTTGGTGTGTCCCTGCCTTTACAGCCTACAACCGCAAAAGAAACAAAACCCACAATGACACGACCAAGCAAATAAATATAGTAAACTATAGGATGAAAACGACAAATTATTGTCATGGTTTTTGCCACAAAATACGTTTTATTGTGTAAAGCACATACTCTCTCGAGCTCTCCCTCTTTCAAACATACACACGTACTGTACAGTACGGACACAAACTTGCACAGAAATGTTTTGTCAGCGCTGCTCAACGAATTAATTAATAAAATAGTTTAGCAACTTAAAAGCTACATGCCATTTCTCACCAGCGAGGTAATAACTGTGTGGTTCTTGTGGTAGATAAACTTATCAGTTTCGCTATTAGTAGAGACACTGCTGCTGTTAGAGACGCACAGACTCAGGTAGGCTAATTCACATATGCTGCTTATTTTCTCTCGCTCTCAACTGCGTTATTGATTGTATCATTCAGCTATCAAGGCTCAAACCTCCGTTACTAGTTCTTAAACAACATTGTGGAATCAGCAATGGAGGTATGGGATGAGATGCGCAAGAAATTAGTCCCACACCCAAAAGTGTTTTAAGGACAAAAACCTGACAAATGTCTTGAAATACAACACTGGAAGTGTGTTTTGAGGTGTGGTAACCGTAGTATAAGCGAAATAATTGACTCTGGGCCGATGGAGTCAAGAAAAAAATGCACACCCGAGGTGTAACGGCCACAACGCATTACCACCTCGGGTGTGCATTATTTTCTAAGAATTCAACAGCCCAGAGTCAATTAAAGCAATAAGCACCAAGAAGCTGTGGTTTACAGTGAATTTATAACAGCTAAGGGCCGTTGTTAAGCACTACATAATGCAGTAAAAGCTTCAATTAACAAAATCAATAGAGAACAAACATACATTTACATTGCTATAAGTGGTTACTAAGACAGACGCAGCAAGATACACACTCAGTGGCGCAGCGATACTTATGTAATGCGGTCAGCTTAATGTTTTCAGGAATTTTACAACGGCTTCGAACGCGGCTCAACCAATCAGAATCACTATCGGTTTTATAATATTCCTAAATTAATACATAAGTCCTGACGTTTGATTAGAATATTTGATAATTATTCATCTTTGAACTTTCAATAAAGGCGAGTTAATATTATATTAAAAAAAAAAATTGATTCACTACATAAATTTAAAGGGTTAGTTTACCCAAAAATGAAAATTATATCATTAATTACTCACTCTCATGTCGTTCCACACCTGTAAGACCTTCGTTGATCTTCGGAACACAAATTAAGATATTTTTTATAAAATCCGATGGTTTAGTGAGGCCTCCATAGACAGCAATAACACTCCCTTTTCAATGCCCAGAAAGCTACTAAAAACGGATTTAAAACAGTTCATGTTACTACAGTGTTTCAACCTTAATTTTATAAAGCGACGAGAATACTTTTTGTGCACAAAAAAAAAAAAAAAAATAGCGACTTTATTCCACAATATCCAATAAACACTGCTTCATGAAGCTTCGATTCTTTACGAATCATAGGTTTTGAATCAGTGATTCGGAACGCGTATCAAACTGCCAAAGTCACGTGAACTATTGAAGTTTCAAAACACTTATGACGTAAGAAGCCTCGTTTACTAAAATCATGTGATTTTGGCGCTCTGAACCACTGATTCGAAACAAATGATTTGTAAAGATTCTAAGCATCATGAAGCAGTGTTTTGAAATCACCCATCACTAGATATTGTGGAATAAAGTCGCTATTTTGTCATTTTTGGTGCAAAAAAAAGTATTCTTGTCACTTTATAATATTAAGGTTGAAACACTGAAGTAACATGAACTGTTTTAAATGTGTTTTTAGTAGCTTTCTGGGTCTGTGGAGGCCTCACTGAACCATCGGATTTGATCAAAAATACCTTAATTTGTGTTCCGAAGATCAACAAAGATCTTACGGATGTGGGACGACATGAGGGTGAGTAATAAATGCCAATTTTCATTTTTGGGTGAACAAACCCTTTTAAAAAAAAAAAAAAAAAAAAAAAAAATTCGAACATACAATGAATCATATGCGAGTTCGAACTTTCTATGCGAACATTCGAACATTTGACGCATCACAGACCAGGTAAACCGTGAATCGAACATTCGGAGAGCTGAAACTTTCCGATCATTAGAAAGCACCGAGATGCCCACATATGCTGTCCAGGAAGGCAGCTCACTAGAATTGGAAACGCAGCCCATGTGTCCCTTCTGATGGAAGACTTACTTTCACTCTATCATTACTTCAGAACAGTAATACACTTGATTCTACTCATTATACATACTCTGTTCATTTTAGAAAACACATCAATACCATGGACCCAGTAGGACTCATGAAATCCGCCATAAGCAACCCATTCAGCAGCAGCGCAAACAAGCTAGCACTGCACCTACTTTCACATACAGATCATCTCAAGTCTTACTGATGGATGTCAGAAAGCTTCAACTCTTGTTTTCTCCCCGGTGGACACAGTGATAAAGCAGATGCAGAAAAGTAAATACCTGTCTAGCGCATGTTTTCGGACTCCGATTAGATAGCGGTTAGCTAGCTGGAGGGCAGTCTGGTCTCCATGACTCGTGTTGCTGCCTGTCTGTCGCTGAGACTGAGAATTAAAGGCGCTTTGATGATGATCAGATGAATCGAATGCGTTCTGGTCTCAATCCAGACACCTAGAGAGCGAGCACTGCCTCCTCCTGAGGTGGGGCTGGGATCAGTTCAGTCCGGCTAGCGAGTGTGTGTGTGTTCCTCCTGAAGCATGACAGGAGGTTTGTTCTGCTCTGCCCCTCACTGCTGCTGAATCCACTGTGTGAATGTTGCCGCAAGGGGGCGCCAGTGCAATACAATCTCTGATATTGAGAACTTCACGCGCTGACTGGGTTTTGAAGAAAACAAGGTAATAAATTCAAAGCACTCGGTGTGTAGTTATTTTTTGCGCGATGGAAAATACTTGTTTTCAACGTGCCTTACATAAAAGATGACTGCTGTAAATTAGGCGTGATAAACAACAGGTGTTCCTGTATTTCTTGTATTCCAAACGTATATATTTTCTTGGTAATGTTTGATTTTAAGCTCCTAAACTAGATGAAGATTCATGCTGTTGCTCCTGTCTGGATAGACTTTTTTTTTTTTTTCTCAAAAACATAAAATCCTACCGACCCCAAACTTTTAAACAGTGTATATATCAAGACATGTATATGTAATCATTTTTAAAAATATATTTGTAAAAAAAAATAAAGCAAAACTAAATTTAATACATGTACTATCATGATGTATGACTACAAAATACTCACAAATACGCTTTACAATTTAAAAAATGTACTCTTTAAACAGAGTTTTTGCATTGCAATGAGCAACTGATTCTTTATGAAAAAGATTTTGGGATAAAATATGAGATATTTTGAGTTTTTGTGAGATTCATCCATTTATACTTGAATTTGCATTTTGTCATTATCAGTAACCAGCTGAATAGTTTAGTAAATCCTGCCCACGTGTGCTTTAAATAAACACAGAAGAGAGAAAAAGCAATAATACACCAGGCAGCAGATGTTTAATGCTTGTATGTTTGTACAGCTAACATTTCATTGAAGCACTAAGTAGAAAACTGGTAGACAAAAATAAAGGCACCATGCACAAGATAAACACAGGAAACCCATTATGTACAACATAAAAAATATATAATTTTCATAATCTGTGGGACTATATGTACAAAGGTTTAAAAATATATATTTACAAACACTCAAAGCACATTCGTGAGAATTTGACATAAAAAACAGAAGTGCTTCTGACAGCAACACAAAGGTCATATGAACAAGTTCATTTGTGCTCCTCAGCGTCTGGCGGCGGGGCTGGCGAGAAGGCCCAGGATGGTGGAGAGACAGTGGAGTTTCTCTTTGACCAGCTCTGGTAGCTTTTCATTCTCTTTATACCTGAGAGGAAACAGACAGCATGACAATTCAGAACAGGAGCATTACCAGCATTCATTCTCAAACACAATGTGCAATCAAAAATAGAGCTATTTGAATGGTTTTAAGAAATATCCCTGGACTTTTTATGCAATTATGGAAGTTATGAATGTTGCAAATGCATTGTCCTTAAATAATTTTCTTTTGATTTTTCTATATGACAAGCTTTACCTGGTGATTTGTCCATCAGGGGAAGTAAAAGTGATGCAAGAGACGCCAACTTGGACCATCAGCTGGGATCCGTCATTAAACTGAACCCATACCTCACCACTTGTTAGCTAAAAAATAAAAATAAAAATATAAATAAACTGACTTCAATGATAATACTATAGTTTATATGAGAAAAGTTATACATATAAAGGTAATTATAAATTATGTTGATATATCATTTCTAAATATGTAGTTTATATAAAATTATTTATATGCATAATGGTGGATGGTAACACTTTAGTATGGGGAACAATTCTCACTTTTAACAAGATGATTATTAGCTTGCATATTGGCTGTTTATTAGTAGTTATAAAGCATATATTAAATGCCTTATTCTGCATGATCATATTCTACATCCCTAAATCATACCCCATACCTAACTTAAACGCTACAACAACTATTAATAAGCATTAAATTAAGAGTTTAAGGAAAAAATCTTAGTTAATAGTGAATGTGTGTTCCCCATTCCAAAGTGTTACCATGGAGAGATATATAATATTTATATAATGCAGGGTTATTATTGTTAAACTAAAACCATAAAAAAGTCATTACTTGAAATCAAATAAAATATGAAAAAAACAAACTATATTACTCCTTTTCATTTAGTTTAAATTGATGAACTAAAATTAGATAAACTAAAACCTAGACAAAGTAAAATGACAACTTTAATATTAAAATGAAAACAAAAGAAAAAATAAATCAATCTAATTCAAAATATTAACAAAAACTATAATAGTATATCAATGATAAATAACACTGGAATGACAAGGATAATAAATAAAAGCAAATAAATAATTATTATTATTAGTACATTATTAATAAATAAATACATACATACATATAGTATCTTGCGGACAGCATTAAAATGTACTTTTTGATAGCTAATAATGGTGTATGCATATGTATATATTTATACATTTATTTAACATCATAAAAAAGTCTTTCTCCAGTTTCACAGATTAAGGCTTAAGCATGATTGAGCTGTTTTTACTGAAAGCAACTTGCACTGACATATCTTAAAATATGTCAGTGCCAATGTTTTGTCACAAGATGCACACCAGTATTGTTTTTTCTAAGGCACATTTATAAAAGGTACTTAAATATCCTAATTGAACTAAGGTCTAATCCTCACTTAGTCTAAGCCCTTACTGTGAAACCAGGCCTTTAAGTCTTAAATTAATTTATCCCCAAACTATCCAGGCAAACACTTTACCTGAGAGGCCCAGCCAATGTTCGGCACAAAAATGGACTTGAGCACCTTTCCTGTGTTAATGGTGCGTTCATCTTTTCCTGACTGAGGTGAGCTGCCTTTTGCCACACTTGCTGTGGTGAAGTCCGATCCCGCGTAGGAAATCATCTAGGCGTGAACACGACAAATGAATTACTATTAATGAAAAATTGTATTTCAGAGAAGGACGTACTCAGAAATAAATAGATGTGCTTGGAGATAATATGCGTGCATGACTTACTGATGGTGTTATGTGGGGTGGCTGGGGCGGACTCAAACACACCTGTGCCACCTCTGCAGGTGCAGCTGGGCTGGAGCCAGAGGAACACTGAGGCTGAGGAGCTGGAAAAGCTGGATTGGTGGGTCTCCTGGTGGAGCATAAGACAACCAGTGTGAGACATGCCTCATGTATGACATTTAATCTCAACCAATAGCATGGGTTTAGTTTTAGTTAGCTGCTGACACAAGCCTCACCTGCCGATAGTGATGGGAAAGAATGGAGTGTTTTTAGCACTGCGCTGCTCCTCAGCAGTAATTGCCGCTTCCAAAGACAGACACATTCGATGCCCCTAAAAAAAAACAAAAAAAAAACACGCATTATAACTGTAGCAAGCAGCACGACCAGACACCTAAGAGTCCTAAAATAAATATGAAAGCTTTAAACGTGCACCTATCAAAATGCATAAAGTCAAGTGCAACATGTAACCACAGTTGCAGTAATGCATTACCTCCTCAGAGAGCTCCATGTAGAGTCTGCACTCAGGACTCAGTCCGCTCAGCCCTACATCACCCTTCACTGTATACGATTTCCCGCTCTTCTCCACCACACGCACCTGTTCGCTCGTCTTATGGGTTTTTGCACCTAATGGACGAATAAAAAAGAAGAAATCCTTAAGCTTAAATCAGATACACTCTGCACTGTACACAGTTCATTCTGCATGAGATATTACTGAATCATCTGTGCCGCTCACCATCGTAGAAGCACACCTCCAGGTCTGCATTAGGAGTGTTCTCCATCAACATGCACTTGGCAAACTTTGTGTACAATGTGACTTTGGGGGTCTTCGATTTCACCAACTGCACAAACTTCGTAGCATACTGATATTTCTTCCAGTATTTTTCTGCAGGGAAACAGAGTTAAATATTGAATATTACAAACACATCTTGCTTTCAAAAGCTTTTCCGTTAAGTCTTGTATAAGTCACTGTACCTGGTAAATCCTCATAGCTGCAGATGAGAATGTCTTCAGGTGGTGAGGGTGGGTGGTCCAGCACAGGGAAGCCTTTACCTTCATTAGGTTGGTACACTGTAACCTAAAGACAGTAAATATACAAAAGCATGAGAATTAGAGATTTCCGGGGTTCTCAGAAACGAAAGTCATCATAGTTGGGTAAATTTCTATTGTGGTGAACGAGAGATAACAGCAATTTTTTTGTATTTCTATTTGCTCCAATAGCAAAAAAAAAAAAAAAATGTGATAAGAGTTTCCACAACTTTCCAAAAGAGAACAAAAAATATAGAGAGATTGATTACAGTCGTCAGAAGACAGAAAACTTGTTTAAAACAAGATATGTCCATCTCTCATGTTAAACTCCTTTCTGAAAGTGTTTGATTCATCCTGTAACTTCCACACATTAATTATACTATATTAATGATTGATTTTCTAGTCCCTCACCATGGATCCGTCACAGGATATCCTAAGTACTTCTTTGACTCTCTCCTGAGCTCCTTGTCCTTTGAGCAGCTCCATACACACCTCTCCAGAATCCAGGATACTGACCTAAGGAAATACACGTTGTAACATTATGTTGTTCTAAATGAGCAATTCTAACTTATAAGTTCTCTCCAGTGCTCCAACTCAAAGTGAAATGGACACACACACACACATAATATATACATACACATAAATTTATACAGTACATATATAAGATATTATAAATATTAATGTCATGATTTTCTGTAAAGCTGCTTTTAAACAATGTGTATGTGAAAAGCGCTATACTGATAAATTTGACTTAAATTGTACCCATTATAGGAGATAAATAGCTTCACTCACCACAGCGTTTTTGGTCTTTTGTCTGATGGGCTTGAGTCTGGCAGCACAGAGCGAAGGGAAGCTCTTTGTAGGACATGCCTTCTCTTTCTTCTCTGTGTTTGCTTTGCCTTTGGAAAGGGGTGGACCCAGAAACTGCGGATCCGAGTAGCCCTGAGGTTCTGACACGTGTCCTGATCCAAACCCATCTTCCCTGCAGGGCCCTGGATTGTTGTGGGGGAAAAGGTTGGGTTGCTGCTGGGAATGAAGGCCGCTGGGTTTGTCGCTGCAGGAGGTTTGTGTTCCGACGGGCCCTCGTCCAGAGTGAAAACTCCCACTGCTGCTGTGACTGCTCAAATCTGCTGGCCTCTTGAACATTCCTAAATGCAAAAATGTTTTAAGGTTTAAAATGTCTCAATATGCAAAGCTTTTAAAATAAGTCATATTAAAGTAATAATTCACACACAAAAAAATTCTAGCATTTCATTCTAAAGTTTTATGATTTTTCTTCCTTCCATTGGACAAAAAAGGAGATGTTTTTTAGAATGTTCACGCTGCTCTTTTCCATACAATCATTAAAGCAATCCACGTCTCATGCATTATTTATGTTCAAGTCTTCTGAAGCTAAATGATAGCTTTGAGTGAATACAGCTTAAAATTGAAGTCATTACTCTGAAAATATCTGCCTCTGGTATAGCTGTCAAAATCTCATTCATACTTGAGCATATTTAAACATGACGCCTCATGAAGCATTGATCCAGGTTTGACATCAATGATGTTAAACGGAACTTTCTCTCATGTCTCAGTCGCCATGAGATTCGTTCGAATGCTTTAAATTTAACATTAGCATTAATAGGACTTGAAAGCTAAGCTGTAGAGGAAGTCAAGCACAACAAATACTGTTCCGTTTCTCATAAAAATCAATTATATGGCTTTTGAAAACTTGGAATATAGTGCACAAGTTGCATGGACTACTTTCATGGGGGTTTTTATTCTTTCTAAAAATGTTGGCAGTGTGAATCACCATTCATTCTCATTGTGCTAAATGAGAAGCTTCGACATTCTACAGAATAGTTCCTTTTATATTCTACAGAAAAATAAACAAATACTGTTTGTACGGAGCCCAGTACATGACATGCAAGATATCATGGCCATGAATTAAGAATTTGTTCACTTGTTTTAGGTAAAACATTTTATACTAATTTGTTCCCTTGTTTAAATTTAGTTAAGTTATGGCCACAAATCGGGGGAACAAATTCTTAATTCGTGGCCACAATATCTTTTTTTTTCTTGGGATGTGCGGGGGTAAACGATGACAGAAATGTAAATTTTGCTGAAATATTTCTTCTATAAATATAACTAAAAAATTCAGCAGGGCATTATACCATCATTGCTGAACCAGGCCTGTGTTTGAGAATCAGGGATCTGTGGTCTCATCGAATGGGTGGATGTAGCGAAAGATGATCCTGGACTGAGGAAAGAGGGGAACAAAAAAAGAAGCAAAAATTTAATAATTATAAAATAGTGAAATGATGCTGAAATCCAAACATGCTAACTGCACTCAATACATTATTAAATTTTGCAGTCATTTTTGATAGAATCACACGGCTCTTACTTTGCAGGCTGTTTTACAGGTGGAGAGGGAAGACGCCCATGCTCAGAGTAGCCATGGTGAACGTTTCTGTAACCGGATGTTGGTTGGAATGACCGTCCGGACCCTGAAAGCATCTCTTCCGAGTGGCATCTCTCCAGCTCCGCCTCCTGTGGAGTGTGGCTAAACCCAGCACCGGATCGATCTGATGAATGAGCCCGTCTCAAGTAGCGAGAATGAGGCCTTCCGCTGTCAGCACCCAAGGGAACTCTCCCAATACCCATCCTTGATAAATCATCTTGAAAATTTGTCTGCCAGTCTTGCCCACTCTTAAAACTGGAGCTGGTGGAATGATGGGAGTGGCTGGGGATCGGAGCCATACGATTGGGTAAGGGCTGTCCAATCATCTTCCTGGTTTTCCTCTGTAGCCGGCTACTGCTGCTGCTGCTATTGGTGGCATTGGAGGCTGTGGATATGGTGGCTATCCCGCTGTCTATGGACCCTCCATCACTGCTCCCAGAGTCTTTGCTGGCAGTGGGCCCGGTTTGAGTCATAAAAGGGTGGTCCAGCACCGCAGAGAGACTGGGCCTGAGTGCGGGGTTCTTTTGCAACAGCTGCTGAATCAGGTCCTGCGCTTCTGCTGATATATGAGTGGGCATCTGATAATCTCCCAGAACAACTTTATTGAGTGTGTGTTTCACAGTGTCTGTGTCAAAGGGAGGTCTGCCCGTGAGAAAGGCATAGAACATGCAGCCCAGTGACCAAACGTCCGACTCCAGGCCGTGAGCGCTGCGTGTAGCCACCTCAGGAGAAATGTAGTTTGGTGTGCCGCACATGGTGAAGTGCTTCTCGCTGGGAAGTTTGAGTTGCGTTGCCAAACCAAAGTCTGCGATTTTAATGTTCATGCTGGTGGTGAGCAGGAGATTAGATAAGGTCAGGTCCCTGTGCATGATCCCATGAGTGTGGAGGTACAGCATTCCCTTTACGATCTGATGCATGAAGTGCCTCGCTGTTGATAACACAAACAAAAATCAAAATAAAGACTGAAAACACAGTGTTCAGAGACAAGAGGCATTTTTTATGAACAGAAACTGAGAGTTTTGATCAATTAAATGTATTAATCATAAAAAATCATCTAAATGTTTCAGAAACTTTTTTTTATTTTTAGGTTTTTAGTTGTTGATTAAATAGTTATTGGTTTTTGTTAGTTTTTTTTTTTAGCATTTTAGTTTTTTTTTTTTTTTTTAGCATTTTAGTTTATATTAGAATTAGATTATTTTATTATACTATTAATATATATATATATATATATATATTTATTTATTTATTTTTTTTCAATTTTAATACTTTCAATACTTTTTGCTTTAATTAAAAAAATCCTTTAGGATTGTTACTTGAATATTAATCTAACTATATGAATCAATATTTAAAGATGTGTTATGTTACGAAAGGTAATATTGTTTTGTTTAGCACACATTAAACCTGATGAAGTGCTGGAAATGCAATGCAAAAACAGAATTCTGCAGGAAACACCGATATAGACAATGCATACTATATATATACATATATACATCTGTAAATTAAAAGTAGCAGCAGCCACTGATTTTAAAATGGAATTACATACAGAAAAGATTTTTTAACATTTGTAATGCATGAATGTGATGAACTCACCCTCCTCCTCTGTAAAAGGTTTTTTCCTCTCCTTCAGGTAGCGGCTCATCTCCCCATTGTGACACATCTCCAGCACCAGGTACACATAATTACTGTCCTCAAAGTAATTATACAGCTTAAGAAAGGGAAATAAAAGGAATGGTCAATATTTAGTTTATGAATAAGTCATTCAGGATGGCAGTTTCCTTCAAGTAATATTGCAAGTGCATAATAATGTCACATTATACAAAAGCTGCATCATTCATGCATATAGTTCTTTCTTCAGTCCATATACATCTCATTGCTGCTAACAAACATAAAAGCAAAAATCTGTATTATACTTATTACTCTATATTATTCCATTATCAATCAGTGTTTTTGGTGTTCTCATATCTATTAATGCAGTCAGGTCTTCCACACTTTTTGTCCAAATAATTTTTATGACTTATCTATGACCTTTGCAATAATTCAACTACAATCAAGACATTTCTTATGTATTATTATTTCTTTTTATGCAACCCCATTTTTCATTGAAGAACCAGGGTTCGCAAATGTCTTGAAAACTCTACATGAGGTAGCTTATTTTAAACGTTTTTCTAGAAAATTAAAATTTTATAAGTAATTTTCTAGACCTGGAAAAATAATGTAAATTCATAAAAAACTTATAGCTACATGGGCATTTTTATAATGAATATACATTTTTCGAGTCATGCCAAGCTCTAAAGTATTTTATCATCTAGAAATAATGAAAAATATTTTTAAAATCATTATCCTTACTCAGTAAATCACGAACCAAATTTATAGTTAAAACGAGTGGGAACCTTGAAGAGCATTCAGCTCTGCAATCCCGAAATTTAATTCACACAAACAAGGAGTATTGCGCCTTCAAATACTGTTGTGGACAATGAGGAATCATCGCTGTAGCCGATGAAACATCATAATCAAAACAAAATTTTTATTTCCACTATAAATATTTCCATAATTTTTCTGTGGCATCTTAGGATTTTAATGATCTGTATAAAACTATGCAAATCTTTTTCTCCATTTAAAAGTAAAATATTCATTCTAATCTAACATGAGCATCAGTTGAAGTCCGGTTAGGTCTGTGATGAGTGTTCAGGGCTCACCTCAAGAACTGAAGGATGCTTTAACCGACACTGAATCTCCACCTCATTAATGACTCTCTGCACCATGCCAGCTTTGTGCATGGCTTTCTTGTCAATCTGCAAGTACACATGGGGATCAGTGGACGGTTTTGAACAGATGCTGCACAACCGCAACCCTGGCACTATGGTTAATTAAACAGAAAATCTTGTTCTTACCATTTTGATTGCCACTTCCAAGCCTGTGTTTACAGATTTTGCTCTGTAGACACATGCAAATGAGCCTTTCCCCAACAAGGTGAGAACCTTGAAGTCCTGAAGCATAAAAAGCAATTGTTTGAATTAGATGGGAGAATAACACACAGACCAAATGAGATAATTTTAAGAGCCTTTCCCATGAGATTGATCTTGTCCCCTTGAGAGTTTCTGTGCCCCTAAACCTCTAAATGACATCCCTATGGAAGCTTGTTTCCACCACAGAATAAAAAAAACAAAAAAGGTAAATGCAACTTTTTATCTAACAATTCTTACTTTTTTTCCCTTACAATTGCAGAAATCTCTCATTATTTGGACTTTTTTTCCCCCTCACACAATTGCAAGGTATAAACTTTTAACGAGTTTCTCATTATTCTGACTTTTCTCTCAGAAAATTCTGAGTTTGCATCTCGCAATTCTGACTTTTTGTTTTTTTTTCCACCACAGAATAGCAAAATAAAAAAGGTATTTCTTACCTCACAATTCAGACTTTTCCCCTTACAATTCAGACTTAATTGCGAGTTAAAATTAACAATTCTGACTTTTTCTCAGAATTGTGAGGGTGAAAAAGTCAATTACCTTTTTATTTTATTATTATTATTCCATAAAAATCTCCTACCTCGATTCTAAGATCCACAGATGATGCCAAAATTCTGTCCTCATGTGGATCTTTTCCTTTAGAAGTCAAATTTATCAGGAATGATTGAATCACTTCCAACATGTTTCATAAAGTGTTTCGATCACGGATCAAGCCGACAACACAAAAGCAGCCCGTTGCGAGCACTGTGCAATCTTTGTTGACGAGTCACTAGTTACCTGCATCTGACAGTGACATCTGTTCATCACTCTCCCGCTCTCCTCCCGCGACTCTACCTGACACTGACGCTACCGCACGTCGCCTAGCAACAGTTTCCATGCTCCCAATCCCCAAAACACCTTTGGCTGCACTGAAAATTTACCGCAGATGGATGAACAGAAGGCGCGATCCAGACGGAAGTGTAACCGTGTGCGGATAAATCAGAATGTTTTACTGCAAATGTTATGAATTGAAGTTTTGTTACTGTTTAACATTGCGTTTTAAATGTTTGACCAGCTAGAAAGAACGAAAGCAACAACACACCAAAGTAAAGATCAACAAAGGGATAATTTTAGCTGGTTGTGGGAGCTTAAAATATACACAAAACCTCCGAATTTAATACAATAGTCAGTCGGGTTGGATGGCTCTCGAGCCGCAAGCGGCCGCGCTACTTACCTCAATTTTATCACCGATTGAGACACTCATTTTCACTTCATAATCTCTTCAGTCCGACGACTCGTGTGTGTATTTAAAATACCCTTATTTTTCCGTGATGTTTTGACTTGAGCATGACGTATAAAAATGCTTTTAATCGATATATTTGTATTCCCCTCCAAAATGTTTGCCTTTCCTCCATTTTGAAAAGTCCGCCCGTTAGAACTCGTAATGACGTCATCGACGTCGCTGCGCAAACTGACCAATCGGTGAACAGCTTATAGCACAACACAAAACTCGTCCAGAGCCTGTCAAAATAAAAGTTCTACATTACCACGTTAACGATATCAAGTTTTTAGTACCTATACATATTTATGGAATACATAAAATAATTCAATTTAATGGTTGTATGGTTTTGTTTATGATTGCAACACTGGCTTCTCTATAATTAATAACATTAAATACAACATTGGCTCTTTTTGTATAGTTCACTTAAACATAGTTTAGTCAGGGATTCTCAAAGTTTTTTGTCCCTTTGACCTAAAATATTAACTATAAGATTTTAAATTAAAACATTTCAATGTTTAATAACACATTCACAGTTCTCTAATATGAGGTAATGGTCAAATTACATGCAAGTAAACAAATATTTTTATGAAACAAACTTTTTTTAGGGCTGTCAAAAGATTAATCGCGATTAATCGCATCCAAAATAAAAGTTTGTGTTTACATAATATATGTGTGTGTGCTGTGTATATTTATTATGTATATACAAATACACACACATTCATGTATATATTTAAGAAATATTTGGATGTATATACTGTATATATATTTATATAATTTATATTATATATAAATAAAAATATTTTATATATAAATATAACAGATTTTTCTTATATACATGAATGTGTGTGTATTTATATATATATATATAATAATTATACACAGTACACACACATATATTATGTAAACACAAACTTTTATTTTGGATGTGATTAATCGTGATTAATTTTTTGACAGCCCTAATTTTTTTTATGATTTAATTATTACCTCTTCATCAACTCACTAACCCCAATTTGTGTCAAGTTATTATGCATCAATTTAGAAATATTTTGTGGCTCATTAATTACTCCAACAAGTAATACAAATTGAGCAAACATCTCTTATTATCGGAAAAAGGTATATATACTTCTTCAGTTTAAATAAGATTGCAAGTTTGTAAATGAGGAAAACAATTTGACTTATTTAAATCTAAATTAATTAAACTTATTTAAATTTAAATGAATACAATGCATTTTTGCCTGTATGTTTTGCAAAAAAAATAAAAATAAAAGTTCTTTAAGTACTTCTAACACTTCTACAAACCCTCCTGTTCTTATAACTATAGAATTACACTTAAAATCTCTCATATAAACTGACACAAACATTAAAATGGCAACAAACGCATTCAGTCATAAAGGCATGTTTTATTATTTGTGATCATCAAACCTCAAGACTTGATATGGGACTGCATGAAAACTGGGAAAAAAGGTAATGACCGGCTCAGTACATTCTACTTTCATATGACACTACGGAGCTGAAAGCATTGCAATGTCAACAATAGGAGTGTACCTATATCTAAGCACCCATAAATTCAAATTACTAAAATAATATTTACAGGCTCTAAACAACACATCCTTTGGAAATTTATATTTTAAATACAAATATAAACCATATATTTATATGTATTGCATACATATTTGCTTGTTTCCCCTCAATCTTAACGATTGATCGAACAGTATTTTGATTCATGTTCCCATAACAAGTTACCATGTGATATGATTCACCTCAAAAAATGCCTTTGGCTCTCCCAGAATGCAAGTATCACATTGTTTTAGGGATAGCTTTTTGTTAAGAGCGGCAGCATCGTTTCAGCTATTGAACTACATCTATCCTATATGATCCTATCATGGACGTCCAATCCCGGACTGAGTTTCGAATACAGCTGCAACATTCAAAGGACAGCCTGTCCTGATCCCTTAATAGGTACAAGAGAAAAACCAACAGAGGAGCAGACGTCAACAAACAGATGCACAAATACAGCCAACTGAGTGGTGGACACAAAGAGAATGGTTCCAGCTATTGGTTCAGTGTAAGTTGAAAAGGTTTAATGGTGGCTTAAGTGAGAATGGCAGCAGAATCAGATGGTTGAGTGTGGAAGAGCTCAGTCCACCTCCATCTCTCCAGATGGAGGCTTTGTCTGCTGATTGCCTTTGCTGTCAGCACCTTGCTGCGCCGTGGGGCCGTTGTGTGCCCCGTTGTTTTTGTCTCCCTCTTCTACGGGCTCCTCTGTTTTGGGTTTGGGTCGGTTGAGGACAGGATGGCAAATGTCCTCTAGCTCCTACAATTCAACACAGAGCAGATGGATTCATTTATTAAATTATGCAGTAGGTTAGACTATTGTCAGCCAGTACCAGAATATAAGGATTCTTTATGGGGCAATATTTTGCATCATAAATAATATGATAAATAATAATTTTTTTACTTTAAATTTGCATGAATTAAAGGCAGTAAAACAAATACTGTACTACAATGATGTATGAATACTTTAAAAATGATATAAATTTAAATATTTACTGTATATATTTTGCATTTAAATGAGAATAAAAGTCACATTATAGTAATGAAAATATGTGGGGAAAATGTTTTTTTTTTTTACTTTCAATTTGCATAAATGAACAACAAAAATAAATACTACCACAAATGTATAAATATTTCTAATTAATACTAATTATTAAATTAAATTTTTAAGTATCCCTAAAGGGTTAGTTCACCCAAAAATCAAAATTCTGTCATTTATTACTCACCCTCATGCCGTTTCACACCCTTAAAACCTTCGTTAATCTTTGGAACACAAATTAAGATATTTTTGTTGAAATCCGATGGCTCCGTGAGGCCTTCATATGGAGCAATGACACTTCCTCTCTCAAGATCCATAAAGGTACTAAAAACATATTTAAATCGGTTAATGTGAGTACAGTGGTTCAATATTAATATTATAAAGCGACGAGAATATTTTTGGTGTGCCAAAAAAAACCAAAATAACAACTTATTTAGTGATGGCCGATTTCAAAACATCCGAATCATGATTCGATACGCTGATTCATAATGCTCCGAAGCTTCACGAAGCAGTGTTTTGAAATCGGCCATCACTATGTAAGTCGTTATTTTGGGTTTTTTTGGGACACCAAAAATATTCTCGTCGCTTTATAATATTAATATTGAACCACTGTACTCACATGAACCGATTTAAATATGATTTTAGTACCTTTATGGATCTTGAGAGAGGAAGTGTCATTGCTCCCTATGCAGGCCTCACGGAGCCATCGGATTTCAACTAAAATATCTTAATTTGTGTTCTGAAGATTAACGAAGGTCTTACGGGGTGGAACGGCATGAGGGTGAGTAATAAATGACATTATTTTCATTTTTGGGTGAACTAATCCTTTAAAATATACAAAAGGTATCAATGTAGTTATGTAGGACTTTTATTTTGACAGACTGTCTAGTTCTTTGTTCTACTATTTTAATTAAACTATTTTAATTAATTAATTATACTATTTTAATTAAATACTGTATATTTGTTTTAGAGGAATTTTGTTTACATTACTGTAATGAAAATTTGTGGGAAAATTGTCACAATGTGGTTCAAATTTTGGTTCTAAAATACTTCTCTGTTCTGAAAAAAAATTGGAACCAAATTTTTGGATTTGGAACCAAAAATTATCCAGACACTTTGACCTGACCATGTTTTGCTCAAGTGTTATCTGATATAATTAAAATTATTTTTTTCTGACACAATTTAACTCTGAGATCTTGTCATATTTTATTACCATTTTTTAAACTATAGTGAATAAACTGTATTAATGAATAAAATGTTCAAGGTGTCTGAATACATTTTATATATATAGAACAAAGAACTAGACAGTCTGTCAAAATAAAAGTCCTACATAACTACATTGATACCTTTTGTATATTTTAAGGATGCTACAAAATTTAATTTAATTATTAGTATTAATTAGAAATATACATTTATGGTAGTATTTTTTGTCGTTCGTTTATGCAAATTTAAAGTAAAAAAATAAAACATTTTCCCACAAATTTTCATTACTATAATGTGAAAACTCTCATTCTCATTACTTAAATGCAAAATATATACAGTAAATATTTAAAATGATGTAATTTTTAAAGTATATTTCATACATCATTGTAGTACAGTATTTGTTTTACTGCCTTTAATTCAAGCAAATTTAAAGCAAAAAAAATATTGAATACATTTTTAACTTTTACAATTTTTATCATAAGAATAACAATAGGGAAAAATCCATTATCAAACGACATTGCAGTAAAGAATTTTTTGCATGCAAAGTGGCAATGTATCATGAAAATAATATCACAATGAAATGGTTTTCAAACAGGCTTCATTTTCTTTATGCAAAATATAATTTTTTTTTGTGTAAATGTCAGTTAGCTATGTTTTCATGAGATTTAGTCATATTCATTCTTAAAGAAACTGGTGTGATCATTCTAATGACAGCAAAAAATTTCATTGTGACTTTTTTATGGGAAAACTAGACAAACAAACCTGAATCTTCTGAATGATCTCTGCTACTTTGACTGCTGGGTCTTGAGCGATGGTGAGTTTGCTCTGGGCGTTCATCTTCACATTCATCCAGCCTAAAGCTTCATTCACACTCTTCTCAACAACACCCATCTCCTCAGTGCTCAAGTGTTGGTAGCGCTCGTCCTGTTGGTCAAATGGCAGACATTTCCACAGTATTTAATGCATCACAGCTTCCATTCATTTCAATAATATCCTTTTCAGTGCTAAGTGTACCTCAGCATCACCTTTAAGTGCATCAACATTGATGATAAATAATATGATCATCAACAATATGTGAAGGAAATTAATGTGAAATGCTCTTAAAAATAATTAAGCCAATCTGAACAATGCTAAAGATTAAGATTCAGTCATAAACACAATTAGTCTGACAAATACATCACTATGTAATGACATAAATGACCAAAACAACTGATATAAAGACGGTCACTTGAAACTTCATCTGATATATTAAAAAAGAAGAAGAATTATAAAGTGAATATGTTCCCTAGAGAATAGTGGGAGACATAACAAGGTAAATTAAATAGCTTGTATATGATGAAAAAAAAATGTTAGCTGCGAAAGTAATTAGGCCAGTAGATATTTGGAGTTATCCCAAAATATAACCCATTAACGTCTGTAAAAAAAAAAAAAAAAGAAGAAGAAGAAAAAAAAAAAGTTTCACATCAATTTAAGACTAATAAAAACACAACAGGCTGCTTTATAGTTACAAAAACAAAAGCTTTTTAAATCAATTACTATTAACAGAACTACACAATATCAAAAAAGTATGGAATTACAGCTTACCTTCTGTTTATACATGTCCACCGCCTTCATAAAAAGCTGAAGTTTCTTGCCCAGCTCATCAAACGCTCTGGGTCGGCCTTCGTGCTCTCTGTACCGCTCTTCAATGGGCTCACCAAACTTCTACAAAACCCCAGAAAACATTTTCAGTTGAGGTTTTCATTGGAAGAACTGATGAAAAAGAAGTACACTTAAGCATACTTTTAAAAAGAGTACTTATTAAAGAAATAATATACTTAAAAGAGAATATACTTAAGTGCGAACTGAATATAATGTCTTCAGACACTTTATTAGATGTTAAATGCAATGGAAATGTATTATAGTTTAAATTTATAATAAATTCATTTAGCTGAACACTTAAATAGGACTCAAGTATATCTTTATATGTCATTTCATAATTACTCATATTGTCTTTTAAATATGGGTAAAGTGCAATGCCAATTGTAGTGAAAAGTATTTATGAAACTTGTATGTCATTTATTTAAATTTAAAATTACACATTTGTAATGATGACGTTTAAATGTAATATTGAAACATGTTACAGTTCGAATAATACTTTACATAAAACAATTATTTAAAATAAACTTTAAAACCAAAATTGTAATTGTGTTAAGAAACAGTCATGAAAGTGTACCCTCTTTAAGTACGCTTAAGTGGCCTTTTAATTAATTAATATTATATTTTCCGAACATACCGTTTTTTTTAAAGATACGCTTTTAAAGTGCCTCTATTATGCTATTTTAAAGGTTCCTAATTTTGTTCTGGAGGTCTTCAAAATGCTTTAATTTTCTCATAATATACACTGATCTGAAAAGGATTCGGTCTCTCTAAACCCCTCCTTTCCGAGGGTCTACTCTGCTCTGATTGGTCAGACGGCCCAGTCTTTTGTGATTGGTCAACCGCTTACAGCGCTTGTCAGAAAAGAAAAGCCCATTACCATGTCTGAATTTAAACTCTGGATCTTCATCAGCGCTTGATACACAGTGATACAAATGATGGCATCAGTTTTTCAGTATCAATTCCAGCATAAGCCCTCATCCTTTTGAGGTGCAGCAAAGTGGATTTGCAGAACTGAAAACAGCGTCTTCTCAACATTTTGACAACTCGAACCAAACTCTTCCAGGCCTCAGTGTTTGAGGGCAGGTCAAAGTAGATGTTGTTCACAGGCAGCCAATGAAGACCATAGACTGGCATTATACATATTTGTTGCATTGTTATGTAGGTATGTAACAGGAAGTGAGACTGGAATTGCTGATGACTTATTTTAGCAGTTCAGAATCGATTCTTTCTTTTAGGAGACAATAGCTTTACTTGTCATGCACTTTTATCTTTGAAACTTTGCAGAACTTTTACATTCACAAACAGTTATATTACACACTGCATGAAAGGTAATATTTGAAAAAGCATAATAGGGGCACTTTAAGATTAGAAGTAAACTGCAAGTGCACATTCAATACAATTAAGCACACTTCTTTTTCGCAAGAAGAAACCATTGCCTACATGATATCAATTTGTTTAGCAAAAAAACGAATTACAGAATTAAATTAAATCATGCTGGGAGAAAAATATTAACCAAAGAAAAGTATAAAAGATATATGTATATAAAAGAATAATTGTATAAACAGTTAGAAATAATGCAAAATGTCACAACTGTAGAACATACGCATGGCCTGAAGACTAAAACACCTACTTTGAGTTCAGACAGTTTGTCTTGATAGATTTCTTTCTCCTGGTCCTCTCCTTCTTCATACAGCCAGTTCTCTGTGTCCTCAAGCATTATGGTGAGCTGGTTGCTTTCCTGCAAAAGAGAACATCAACAACACACATACATTATAAGCCTTACCTGTGCTTTGTTTTGGTAGCTAAGTATATGTTTATATTCTGTTTGATTTGTAAAATGATTTGATATTCTCTGAATTGCAGAATTGAGGTAGATAAAACATAAGCTCCCTATTGTCTTGTCTGAGAACATCAGCTCCGGATAACAAAGAGATTATGTGCTCACATCTTCAGTCACATATTTCTCATAGATGCCACACAGTTTGTCTCGCAGGTCGTAAACATATTCCTCCACACCATTTTTAGCATCATTCCTCTCCTTTTCCAGCTTGTCTTGTATGATCATTTTTTTCTGAAAGACAGAATGGAAAGAAAACATTCACAAACTGGATCATTGAAACTTTCCACCCTTTTCCCTTTTCATTCACACAAAAATTCTCAAACACTGTAATTATCCACATGGGACAGTAAACATACCCTTGTGAAAAGAAGTGCACTTTCTTGAATGTGCATTTGTAGTGTACTTCAAATTTTAACATTTTATATATATATATATATTAATAATTTACTTGCAGATAATATATTAATGAATTAAAAGGCCACTTAAGTGCACTAAAAGAGAGTACAATTTCATGATATGAAGTACAGTTGTTTTAAGGAAGTACACTTATTTTGCTTTCTTGTCTAACATACTCATGTAAAGTTTATAATTTTATTCAATATTACATTTAATGTATTTCAGTGTACTATACTAAATATACTATACTAATACTGAATTGCAATGTCATCATTACAAATGTGTAATTACAAATATATGTTGTCCTACTCAAGTGGGTCAAAAAAGCACTAACTGCATTTAAGTTTAAACTATAATACATTTTCATTTAATTGCAATGAACATGCAATTAAGTGTCTGAAAACATTCACTCCACACATATTATTAATTCATGTAATAATATTAATTATATGTTTAAAAGTATGCTAAAGTGTACTTATTTCTCATAAGGGTATATTTAGACAAAATAAATATTATTGTAACATTACTGAATCTGTAATTCTCCAGTGTGGAGACAAAAAAGTGCAGCCAAACATTTACTATTTTTTAACGTAAAGGGATATTTTAAAGACATCATAGTGAGAAATGATGACGAAATTAAATTTTTAGGTCAACTATATCTTTTAAGTAAACACAAAACAATATTCAGAATCAATTTTGCATCCTTAATGTGAATACTGAAACCGAATACTTGAAGAAAAAAGAGGCTTGATTTCATCCATTCATTCATCCATCTGTCATTACATTTGTCAAGTTGATCAAAATATATTATTGCCTACTGTTTCTCTGACAAACAGTCTTACCTCTAAAACATCTAGGCATTAGTTCATTTCATAAGTTATTAAATGCTAAGTAGCTGAACCAGTCGTCCTAATCTGTCAAGCATAATTTCTATATACTTTTAATAGTCTAATTTGTAAATGTATCCTGAATTGACAAATTTTCAAGTGAATCTTGGCTGTAATTTCTTGACAGACCGAAGGTAAAAGTATAAATGTGAATTGTGAATACTGTCCAATCTCTTGCAATCAATATCCCACAAATAGTAAAGTGTAACTATGTACTGTTGAAATTGATATATGCCATACATAAAAAGTGCAGCCTTGAGAATTATCAATAATTTGTCAAAACCGTCACCATAACTTACAGTACATCAGGAAATACTGACAAGGGTACACTGTTATATTGATAACATGGCTACGCATTTTGGCATCTTGCTTGTGAACAATGACAATTCAATTCACATTTATTTGTATAGTGCTTTTCACAATACATATCGTTTCAAAGCAGCTTTACAGAGAATGCATATCAACATTACAATTTAGAGAATGCAGTTAAAGGTGCCATCGAACATTTTTTTACAAGATGTAATATAAGTTTAAGGTGTCCCCTGAATGTGTCTGTGAAGTTTCAGCTCAAAATACCCCATAGATTTTTTTTATTCATTTTTTTAACTGCCTATTTTGAGGCATAATTAGAAATGCGCCTATTCAGGCTGCGGCCCCTTTAATTGCTCGCGCTCTCCGCCCCCTCCCGAGCTCTCGACTCTATCACTGCATAAACAAAGTTCACACAGCTAATATAACCCCCAAAATGGATCTTTACAAAGCATTCGTCATGCATGCTGCATGCATACATCGGATTATGTGAGTATGGCATCTATTTGGATGTTTACATTTGATTCTGAATGAGTTTGAGGCTATGCTCCGTGGCTAAAGCTAACAATACACACTGTTGGAGAGATTTATAAAGTTGTGTTTATGAGTTATACAGACTGCAAGTGTTTAATAATGAAAATAACGACGGCACTTGTCTCCGTGAATACAGTAAGAAACAATGGTAACTTTAACCACATTTAACAGTACATTAGCAACATGCTAACGAAACATTTAGAAAGAATAAAAATATCATGTTATAATGGATCATGTCAGTTATTATTGCTCCATCTGCCATTTTTCTTGCTTGCTTACCTAGTTTGATGATTCAGCTGTGCAGATCCAGACGTTAATACTGGCTTGTGTAATGCCTTAAACATGGGCTGGCATATGCATATATTGGGGGCGTACATATTAATGATCCCAACTGTTGCGTCACAGTCGGTGTTATGTTGAGATTCGCCTGTTATTAGGAGGTCTTTAAAACAAATGAGATTTATATAAGAAGGAGGAAACAATGGTGTTTTGAGACTACTGAACTCTTGTTATTTAACTATGCCAAGGTAAATTCAATTTTTAATTCTAGGGCACCTTTAACTAATAATGTAATAATTTAGGCAATTTAATTTACAATCACTGTTAGCAGTTTAATTGAAGGTAGAAGCAATGAGCTCCTGGAAATAATGAATTACATATTAACAATAATTAGGATATATAGAAATTTGGGAATGTGCATGTTGATCCAGATATTGTGTCATCTGAAGTCCTCGCAGGAGTTGGCGCCGTCTCAATGACACAAGGACTTCATTCAGATGGTATTGATATGTTCATTGATATGAATATTTACTTTTGAGGATTTTGAGCAAAATACACTACAGGCTTTGGCAGATAATTCATTGTGTGGTGCTGTTTGTGCAAATTGTTTTGAGAAATGCACTTACATGTTTGTAAATAATCAGTAAAATTCGAGAAATGTACCAAAGTGGCAAAATGTAATAAAATTGACAAAGAATCATGCCCACAGGTGAATTGATGAACTTGTATTAAAAAATGTTGTCAATTCATCGATTCATTTTTTGTTGACTAACATAAATACCATTACATAAATCTGTGATGCCAAAGTTCAGCCTTGATTAAAAAGCTTTATAGTGTGAGATTACACACTACACAAAAAACAAATTGAGTATTTATTTTCTAATAAAAAAGGGCATTAGTTTAATGCCTAGAGCTGTGCTGTCGCATCACTGACGTAATGATCTACTAATATCTTTTCCCTGTGGTCTGAATTGAGCTGTGTCATGGATATTTAAATCCCTCATACGATTTCAGCAACATGCAGAGAACAAGATACAGTCAGTTCTGCTGGCAAGTGTTATGAACAGGAGCTACAAAGAGACTTATATAATGAGAACATATAACCAAAATGCATACTGCCTAAAAGTGCAGAAAATGGAGCTCCGGGTTGAGATGGGAATCAAAAATGCACAGGGTGGATGATTCTAAAGAGGACTGCTTTGAACTGAGCTGAGTTAAACTAATCGCAACACTCCGCATGTTCTCCAGGGAAATGAGGCAGAGTGAACGTGAATGGAAAAGCACTAGACTTGCCTCATATTCAACAAAGTTGTTGAGCACATCTCGATCAAGCTGTCGGGTGGTGTTGGCCAAAATGGGCAGATCAACACTCTTCACCTTTGACTTGGCTTTGCTACTGCTTGCACCTTGATCTTGTTTATCACCATCCTTTAAGAAAATAAGAAAATTGAAAAGATATAAGCAAAATACACAAATATCAGGAAACACACTGCCTTTAAAGGGGTCATATCAGAAGAGAGATGTCTAAAGTACCGACTTCGGTACCAAGTCGGTACTGAAATTTTAAAAATGTGACATTTTGACCGCTGTTGAGCGGATTCATAAACACCTCTGATTGGCCATTGTGTTGAAGCGCTCATCAGATATGTCTGTGATTGGCTTCAAGGATCAACGCTTCAAAAACGTTATAAATAGTCATCAATTAAGCTCTTCACCGAGTGTTTACACAGATACACAGGGGAGCGTTTGAAAGCAGGCATCTATCGCGGACCAGTCCGCTGATAGACGCCTGCTTTCAAAAGCTCTCGCTTTCAAAATGCTTTCAAATTCAAACACTCCCATGCGTTGATCATTGTAGGCAATCACAGACATATCCGATGACCGCATGAACACAATGGCCAATCAGAGGTGTTTAAGAATATGCTCAACAGCGCTCAAAGCATCACATTTTTTAAATTTAGTCAGTACTTTTGAAAACTCTATATCAGAGAAATCAAATTGTTTCACAACTTATTCCACAGTACAGAAAGACTATCTATTGAAAATAAGCTACAAACATTAGATGATAGATAGATAGACAGACAGACAGACAGACAGACAGATAGATAGATAGATAGATAGATAGATAGATAGATAGATAGATAGATAGATAGATAGATAGATAGATAGATAGATAGATGATAGATAGATAGATAGATAGATAGATAGATAGATAGATAGATAGATAGATAGATATTCTTCAAAATAAATTGTACCTTGCTGCCAGAATTACTCAGTCTTTCCTCTTCAGTGGGCTGTTCTCCTTGGCCTTCCTGGTCCACCTGCATTTTATTCTATTAACAAACGTGTAAACACAGCGTCAGTGATGCAATCCTGCAGCTTTTCTGTCCATAAATTCATTTAAAAAAGCTCACAGCGCTAAAAATGTTTGCTTGTTTTGAATATTCTTCATAAACAGGGGACCATTGAATAGCTGAGGCTGAGAGCCATAGAAATCATTACAATTCAGACTTCCTTCTCTTGCATTCACAAAACAAATGAAATAAAAGCAATGCCATGAATGAAATCAATAAAAAGGCATGTAACTGACCTGAACTGAGCTATTCTACTTCAAAACATTTCTTTTGGCTTCTTGCATTATTAGTTTGTGTAGCCTGGAACATACACTAGCATAAAGGTTTGTAAGAATTTTAAATACTTAATACTTTAATTCAGCAAATATGCATAAAGTTGATCAAAAGTGACATTTTTAATGTTCCAAAGGATTTCTATTTCAAATAAATCCTGTTCTTTTGGACTTTCTATGCATCAAATAGTCCTGAATTTTTTTTATCAGTCTCCACAAAAATATTGATAAACTACACTGATAATATCAGCGTGTTAGAATGATTTCTGAAGGATCATGTGACTCTGAAGACTGGAGACTTCTTTCAAAAATATGAAATAATCTCACCGACCCTAAACTTTTCAATGGTAGTGTATTTGATTTTTTATAAATGCATACACTATCAGTCAAACTTTTGAACACACTGATTTGATGTTTCAAAAAATACTTGATAATATTTTTTAGACAAATTTAAATACAGTGCATAGTATTATGTACTGATTGATTGAATGAGGTCATAATTGTGCACCAGGCCATCTTTTGGCCTAGTTTATAAACCGTTGTACCAAATTACAGCTGTTGAAGTCATGTCAGAACCCTGGTAAGCTAAATAAAGTAACACCCAACAAAAGAACGACAATCCTCCTCCTCCAGGACAGAGATGTCATTTTCAGTGCCGAGCGAAAATTAGTTACAAAGAGCAAAAGTAATGCTAATGTTGTGCCTGTGTATATAATCATTTTCACAGAAGAAAGAAAGCCATACTGTATTGGAACAACATGAAGATGGCAGAATTAGCATTTTTTGGTTGAACTAATCATTTCTCTATAGTCTTGTCAACAGCTGAATGGCCGCAAAACTAGAATTAGATTCATTTGTTATAACATGACTGAACTTTTTTTGCTGGTCAGCGTCTCCTACCTGTTCTTCCTGCCTGCCCTCATTCTGTACAGTCGGCTCTGTGTCCATCTGCACATCCTCTGCCTCTCCTTTCTGCTTCTCTATCAGAGAGGCACTGGACACGCTGAAGATGCCGTGCACATTCACACGCACTTTCACCTTGACCTTTGAACTGTCCCCATCAGGTTGTGGCACAACATTCTGGACGGTAAAGCGGCCTGACCACAACAGAACAACATGGTAATCAGAACCAGAATCAGACAATAATAGTATTAGTATGGCAGCGTCAGAAACTAATGATGCCTTGGGGCAAAAATGTCACCAAAATTAACAATATGCCCCCTAAATTCAAGATAAGGGGTCAAAAAATGCACAGTTAAACTCAATCTATTACGGCTTGAGCTTCCGGAAGGGATTTGTTCTTGTGCGTCATTCAGGTTCGGTCGAGCTTCTGCTTATGTTCACTGATCAATGTTTATATGCAAGAAAAAGCCTAAATTAAATTTGTTCATCATCTAAAGTGATTGTCTCTCTTCAGAAAATTTCCGCTCGATTCATATGGATTAGTTTTACGATCTCTTTATAAACTTTTTGAAGCGTCAAAGTTTCAGGTGCAAAGGCAGTCTATGGAAGGAAATCTGATAGCATTCTGTCATCGAAAAGATCTTCATTTGTGTCCCGAAGATGAACGAAAGCCTTACGGGTTTGGAACGACATGAGGGTGAGTAATTAATAACAAAATTTTCATTTTGGGGTGAACTAACCCTTTAATGTTAATTTCAACATTTACTAAAACATTCTTAAAATCAAAAGTTGTGTTTGTTAAGATTAAGTTGATGCACCGTGACCTAACATAAACAAACTATGAATAACTGTATTGTAAAGTGTTACCGTAAACGTAAGTGTTGTCCTCCTAACAGGTTTAATACATTTTTAACAATTAAATACAATACAGAATCAATTAAATACAATAAAACATACATTGGAACATGGAAATCAATCCCAGGGGGCAAATAAAGTTAATTTCTGACCCAGCCATATGGAAAGTTTAAGTAGACCTACACACACTCAATAGACATACACTCAGTATTGAGAGATGCGATGGGAGTTAGAGCTTTAGGGACGTCATGTCTCAGTCCTAATTACCTGGCTGTTAGATGTATTTTGACACCTCTGTGACACCCCCAACCCTAACCCACTTCAGTTAATGTGTTGAAGATATAACAGGTGCTCGGACACAATGGATCACAATGCTGAGGGCATTCTTAATCAAATGAGGACATGAACGTCTATTTAAGGATCCCCTGGGCTTCACACCAGAGTGATTGGTCTCATTTTGGTCGTAAATTAGGCTAGACTAAAACTCAAAGTGAATCATTTTATACAGATGGTTATAGATGTTTAAATAAAGTCTGGTTTCAGAATGCCATTACAGAATGTAGTCAACATGATACTGAGGATACCACACAACACACAGTAATACACACCTATTCTGCTATCTGGATAGGGCAGCTCATGTGGAGAACTATAGAATGCTTCCAGGTCAAAAGGTTCCTTCTTGTGAAAGGTGATGACTTTGGAGAAAGGTGCTGCATGGTTCTTATTGTACACCTCACATTCCCTGAAGATGGAAAAACAACAGTTAGAAAACAAATTCAATATAAATTATTTTTAATTTGTTTATAATTCATGTGCCCTCATAATATTTTATCGAAAACATTAATGTCCCCTCCCCCTCATGATGGGGGATGTCGAAGTGTGCACCAGCACAAGGGCCGGGCAATAAAGTTGTCCAATGGCCAGACAAGTTTCAATTTCTCCTTTCCAACAATCTGTCACTCATCTGAAACTATCGCAGAAATTAGCAAACATCCAAAATCCAATCAACTCCGATGGACAAAATCAAGTCCCGTCCTAAAATTGTTTTCTAGGATATATATCACAATAGGGAAGAAAAGACTATTACAATTTCCATTTCATGCCGACTTTAAGAATACATATCTTACTTTAGAAATTACTACAGCTTTCTTTTGAAAAAAAGTTCTAAAAGAAATATTTATTTATTTAAATGATCGTTAATATTTTTTTACTAAATTATGAATAATTACATTCATATTTAAATTAATATTTAAGGGGTTTCAAATATTATAACATTATTTTACATTATAATACAGATTAATGCAACAACATTTTGTCATATATATTCTAGCATATTTTTTAATTTATTACATGCTATAGTTCATACAAAAAGATCAACACATCTCATATATTTCACACAAAAAGGTTGTTAGATGTATAAATGTATTGTTAAGATACAGTATGTACTGTATGTATGTATACATATATATATATATATATATATATATACAGTCAAACCAAAAATTATTCCGACATTTTTGATATTTTTGATATATTTTTATTAGTGGGTGCAGGACACTATAGTTCATTTATGTAAGTGAGGATAGAAAAATAAAGTAAACTGTGACATATTATACCCAAATATTCTTCATACAGTGGACTACCAGTAAAATTAACAGAAATTTGGAACCAAAAATTATTCAGACTCTTTGACCTGACCATGTTTTGACATAATTAAGATTATTATTTTTTTCTGACACAGTTAACCTCTGAGATCTTGTCATATTTTATTACCATTTTTTTAAACTATAGTGAATAAATTGAATTAATGAATGAAATGTTCAAGGTATCTGAATACATTTTGGACTATATATATCTCTTGACAATACATTTATCCATCTAATAACCTTTTTGTGTGATCTAATAACATCTAATAAAGTATATATATATATATATATATATATATATATATATATAATGTGAGTGGTGCCGCCACAGTGCTAAACTGGGTCGTCGTCTCTACTGCATGTAGCTGCTACAGTGATTTTTAGCACATTACTATGAATTTGCTAGGATGATATGGTTGGTTTCTAGCGTTCGCTGGTCTGTGTTATATTCTCATGCCTAGATGGCTTAGGTCCCTTCTGCCATGTAGGTCTTTTTATGGCCCACCAGGTGCAAATGAAAGTGTGATTGCCAAGAAATGTAATATCACACCTCTCCTCAATAAGCCGCATGATTTGAGGTATCATTCATTGGAACCACTTATATGTTGATGTTCAATTCTTGGAGGGTTTGTGGTTTGTTCAAAACCTTAACTCTAAGCACGAGCAATAGCAATATTGATGCGTGCCTTAGTGAGCACTACAAAATAAATAATGACTTGGTAAAGAGAATAACTGGGACACAGTGTACTAATTCAGATATGTGCACTGGATTCACAGTTTATAATGGCTTTGGTTAAGTCCAAATGAGAAGGCTCTTACCCAACACTTTCATCAGTCTGAGACTTCCAGCGAAGAGTAATCGGGAAGGGAACTGCGTCTGTAATGGAGAACTCTCGGACTTTGAAGGCTGGAGACAGGATTGCACACTTACGCACACAAAAACACACACACACACACAAAATAAACATTTCTGTATATACAAGCAAATGCAGTTACATAAGCTGTCTAAATAGGGTATTAGTGTAAGGAATCAGAGACAGCGTTGGATGGTAATCCATGCATGCATCACACAGATTTCATCTTGTTTCTACACCTCTCCCACAGAATCCACTACCTCCCCAGGGAACTGGCACAAGTATTGTTCAACAACTGTTCAGTATCACAGCCTCACACTGTTAACACCTTTGCTGAGTCTGTTCTGACATCTATCACGCCTATTATCAAGGCCATTTTAAGTGCTTTAGTCAGATTATGGTCATGCACCTAATTTTTTAATGAGGCTTTATGACTTTTATGGCTTTAAGGATAATGGCACGTTTTACCTGTAATGCACATCCACGTGCTACAGCCTCGTCTGCGTTCAGTGTGGTGCTGATGTCTTTACAGAAGAACTTCGAGATTTTCTCCTTTATGGCTGGGATTCTGGTAGCTCCACCCACCACCTCAATGGCATAGATCTCGTCTCTGCTAAGCTCTGTACCAGGATGAATACAAATTAGGAATGGATTTAAATTTCACATCTGTGATGATTGATTTCTTTGGTGAACCGTCTGCTGCTACTTACTTGATTGTTCCATGACCGATTTCAATGGCGCCTCCACTTTCATCAAGAGCTGAGCGCACATCTCTTCAAACTGAGCCCTGTGCCCAATCACAATAACATGTTTCTGCTCAAACCATCAATGCAACTCCAAAAGAAAAATGATCATTATGTATTAAGTCTGAAATGTTTCATTTGCATATATTTAAATTCACAACACTTTGGATCTACTTACAACAAGCCACTAACAACTCTAACCTTAACTCCTTAACCTTATCCATATCACACCTCAATAGCAGCAAAAGTTTTTGCAATGCAATATGAACACAATACAATTACATTCTTTTGACGTACATACATAGTAGAATCATAATATAAAGTGGGACCATAATAAATGTTGATATATTTAAAGAGTGACCCTCTGTTTTTGGAATTACCTGTTCATTTTGCCATGGACATCAATGTCATTCATGAAGCACTCAATGTTTAGAGGGAGATCAGAAGAGTTTGCACTCATGAGTTTCTTCAGTTTCTCACACTCCTGATAGAGCCTTAGAAGGGCTCTTGGGTTGTCTTTAACATTTAGTTTGAAACGGTTTTTGAAGTCTTCACAGAAATACTCCACAAGTATTTCATCAAAGTTGCGCCCGCCTAAATATGGGTCAAATGCTGTAGCCAACACCTGAAACAATAAAATATTTGATAATATCTTTGAGAATGGCTTTGTGAAGGATTAAGCATTATATTTTGAAGCAAACATATCTCACAAAAGGATATGAATAATACAGACCTTCAATTTCCCCTTGTTAAAGGAAGCAATGGAAACTTGATAAGATGAGTGCCCAATGTCAACAAACACAACATTACGGGGTTTCTCCTCTGGATTTGGCAAGTCCTGTTTATAGATGCCGTAAGCCAAGGCCACTGCAATAAGAATCAAATGACAAATTGTAAAAAGGCCTTGTGGACTGTAGTACTAGACAAGAGGTGAGAATAATTCTAAATGTGGTTCATCCAAATATCCAATTAACATTATTACCAACAATTCTGTCTTATATATTACACAATTATCTATTCTAGCAATAATATATATATAAAAATTAATAATATAATTATTATATTAAATATAATATATGTGCGTAGGAGAAAGGACCAAAAAAAGTAAAAAATAAAAAGAAAGTCCCACACACTATTAAAGCTTAGAAAAGTCACATGACATGATCTTCATCAGGCATTTTTAAGCAATAATATACATGAAATACAAAATATTTTACACATAATAGTGTTTTTATGAAAGTAACATTTGCACACAGTAATGACTAACAATGAAGATTTTCTGTCCATTTTAAGCAAAGATAATGTAAGTAGTATAATGTAAATGCATCCAAAAATACTTGATCATGATTGGTCAATTGTAGCATTTTGTGGGCATTTAGTATTTTATGGTATAATATAGTATAATGGGTATAACTACTAAGCTATGCCAGTTTCATGCATCTCATATCACTCAGCAGTCTCTTTCTTCTAGCATAATCCAATAATTTTATTTATAAATTTATTTGGTAAATATCTGAAGCAAACGAATGACAAGAAAAAACAAAAAATGAACATGCAGTACACAATTGTGTATACAACTGAGTTGTTTTTTAGTCGCCAGCAGCACACCAGCTCCAGACAAACAATGACACTCAAAACTGTCCTGTTACTAGAGCTAACATTACAACAACAGCATATTTTGGTTCTGTGAAACACAGCAAAACCAATGTTACTCATGTATGGAGTAGAAACAATGCAACTTCTGTGTCCATTTTCAGGCCTTCCCGCTTAGATCTGTCCAGCACTGGAAAGCTGTTCTAATATTAACGCGGGTCCTAAAGCTCTTGCCTGATCATAACCCTTCTTTTTCCAGTGATATTTGACCTTTTCTCTTTTGTAATGTCTCTCAGCCATCTCTCTATCTTTACAGTCTTTCTTCAAATCTCACTCTTGCTCTCTCTCTCTCCTCCCCCATCATGAGTTGACACGCCCCTACTGCTGATTGGCTACAAGTGTGTTGTGGTGCTCGGTCCAATCCATTTTCAACAGCTTTTCTCAGAAATTGCTTATTGCACCTTTAACTAAATTAAAATGAGGTAATAAATTAGTACAATATGGCCACAATTTAACTAAAACAAGGGAACAAATTAGTATAACGTACAGTCACAATTTAATGGTGCCCTAGAATTAAAAATTGAATTTATCTCGGCATAGTTAAATAACAAGAGTCCAGTACATGGAAATGACATACAATGAGTCACAAACACCATTGTTTCCTCCTTCTTATATAAATCTCATTTGTTTAAAAGACCTCAGAAGAACAGGCGAATCTCAACATAACACAGACTGTTACGTAACAGTCGGGGTTACGCCCCCAATATTTGCATATGCCAGCCCACACTGTAAAAAATGACCGTGATTTTAACAGTAAAAGACTGTAAAAATGCTGCGGTGAAAAACTGTCAATTGGTTTACAGAAAGTTTCCGTACTATATACGGTGAATAACTGTAATAGATCTAACGGTACATTTAATGTAATTTTACGGTAAAATACTGTTAAATTCACCGTTTTTGGAAGTGAAAAATAACAATTCATTGTAAAATTTACAGTGAAAAACCGTAAATTGACATTCCCACAATTCCCTGCATGACACTTCACATTTGATATATTTTCGTTGAAATAACTCTGTTTCTTCTTAGTTTTTCTCATTTTTTTCTAATCAGTTATGTACATTAGGGTTTTATGTTACATCTAATGTTGTTAAATTAATGTTTATTGCATTTTTAAAATTTCATGCATGTTACCATGATGGTGTTTAGTGTTTGTGTGAATGACACTGTGTGCACCTTCTATATATTAGTATTGTCCTCCTCAGCTTGTGGAAAAGCTGCATGTGATGAACTTTGATTCATCATGTGACTCTTATCACCACTGTGTTTGGTGACTGTCAGTGTATTATAAAGGTACAAAACAGATATTAGTACTTCATTAGGTTGGTAAATTAACATTATATCAGTTAATGAAATACGTTATTTTACCGTAAATTTAACAGATTTTTTTTTTACGTTGCTACTGTATTTTTTACGGTAAAGTTCTGGCAACCACAGCTGCCGGTTTTTTACTGTAAATTTTACTGGGATTTTTTTTACAGTGCATGTTCAAGGCATTAGACAAGAGCAGCCAGTATTAACGTCTGGATGTGCACAGCTGAATCATCAGACTAGGTAAGCAAGCAAGAACAATAGCGGAAAATGGCAGATGGAGCGATAATAACTGACATGATCCATGATTACATGATATTTTTAGTGATATTTGTAAATTGTCTCTCTAAATGTTTTGTTAGCATGTTGCTAATGTACTGTTAAATGTGGTTAAAGTTACCATTGTTTCTTACTGTATTCAGTATATATACTGTGTATTCTATACTGTATTTATTACTGTTATTTTCATTTTTTAAACACTTGCAGTCTGTATAATTCATAAACACAACTTCATTCTTTAAAAATCTCTCCAACAGTGTGTAATGTTAGCTTTAGCCACGGAGCACCATCAAACTCATTCAGAATCAAATGTAAACATCCAAATAAATACTATACTTACGCGATTAGACATGTTGCATGACAAACACTTTGTAAAGATCCATTTTGAGGGTTATATTAGCTGTGTGAACTTTGTTTATGGTGTTCAAGGCAAGCGCGAGCTCTTGGGGCGTGGAGCATGAGATTTAAAGGGGCCGCGTACCCTGAATCATTTATAATGATAGGCAGTTAAAAAAATTAATTTAAAAAAAACTATGCGGTATTTTGAGCTGAAACTTCACAGACACATTCAGGGGACACTTAAGACTTATATTACATCTTTTGAAAACATGTTTTTTGGCACCTTTAATTGTGGTTGGTGTCTATTTATGATGAATAATCAAATGCACTTGACTTATTTTGTTTGTAGTAAATAACACGTTACTTAAACATGTGGCCATGAAGAAGACTCTCCACAGTCAAACAACTTGTACATAAAACAAACAACTGTTTAGTTGCCCAACAGGAGCACTGGCCAGCATCATTATTACTGCAAACACTTACTGTCCAAGATGTTGAAAATAAATAACTAAGGAAACACCATTACACAAGGGAAGGAAACGGTAATCATGTTTCATGAATCATGTACTTGTCAAACATCCCACATTAAATATGCTTCCGTAACATCCTCACACATTCAGCTAGAGCAGAAGATTGACAACCTTAGCAGGGTTAATCATTGTCATGAGAGCGAGAAAGAGAGAAAATATGTAGTCATTTTAATTAGCCATTTAAAAAAGCTGAAATCCCATATGCATGTACAGTATGCCAATCTTCCCTTACAGTAAATCTACATAATAGTTATGCAGCTTGTTTTGGGATGTGTTCACACTTGCTCGTTCGGTTCTTTCAAATAAGAAAATACTACATTTAGTCCTGGTTCGCTTAGCAATCACAATGTCATTTTTAACACTGAACATAAAAAACTCAGCTTTTGTGATGTATATTTTGCAAACTTACTGAACACCCAAAACTATGCTTTGTGCTGGGCTAAATGTGCTTGTTGTATGTGCGTACATATGATATATTTGCCAGGTCAGAACTCACAAAGAGTTTAAAAAATGTGTAAAGGAGTCAAAACAGCGCCCAGAATTCCTCTGTCACACACACAAACGAAGATCTGCTGCAAGGAGATGGCAGTTCTGACACTTGTAACGAGCAACATTGTGACTATGACAAGAAAAAACAGGTATGCTTGAGCATTCTGTCATTTTTATGGTCAGATTTTATGACATCACATCCTGTTTTTGGTTCGTTTAGATGTCTTTGGTTCGTGCTGAGTTCAGTTGTTACCTTAAAGTGCTATTTGTACCTTATTTATTGCATTAAAAATTGGTTTTGTTGGTATAAATTAATGTATTTAGGTTGACTCAAAGATGTTAAAGAATATTTTTGACTTGAATAAAACCAGTTAATTTAGATGTTACCATTAGTAGGTTGTCATTTTTTTCTGTGTAGTTGTAGATAATGCCAACATAAAAACCATTTTCAGCTTAATTTTACTGACCTGCTGTTGTGTCATTAATCAGCCTCAAGCAGTTCAGCCCAGCAATCTGAGTTGCATCCATCAGGGATCTCCTTTCAACATCCGTGAAGAAGCTGGGGACCTGGAGAGAACCCAAACATGTCAAAGAGATGTCAAGCATGTCAAATCACTACTGGAAATATGCGAGGTTCAATGATTCACGAGCACTCACAGATATCACACAATCCACCACAGGCTTCTTCAAGGCATGCTCAGAAGTTTCTTTGAGCTTGGTGAGCAACATGGCTGTCATCTGCTCGATGGTAAACACCTTGTCCTCATTCAGATAACGTACCTGTGATGTAGGTAAATGTATGAAATCTCTGGCACATTTAGCATTCGACAAGTTGTTTTTTTGAAGGGGCTATATGTACGAATTTTTATGTATTAACCGCTTTTTTATTGCCAATGTGTGAACAGCTTGTAATGAAACTTGAAAAAGAGACCTTCCCCAACTTCCTAGGTCATCTATTAAAGCCTGTAGACTGATTTTTATGTGAAGAACTGGGGTCGTTTTGGCCGGGAAAATCAAAAGGATGTGTCTTTTATGAATGCTTATACAATGTTCAGGAAAATATCCACATTGCTATGATCAGATGCTTTCTTAACTACTGTTTTCTCACAGCTGTTATTTTTGTTGTTTTTATTTTGTTATTGAGAGGAAAGCAAGCAGCACGTTTACGTATTCATCTAAACGTCGCTCATTAACTGTATGTTCGTTAACAGTATATTGCTGCAAAGGTATTTCCGACTTCTTTTTACTTCTAATTGAAGAACAAAAAAGAACTTCACCATGAGTATATCGGGACATTGAATCACGTTCAGTCTCTTGTGCATGAGCAGTAAGTTGCCGGCTGCAGTTCACTTACCAGCCACTGGTGTTGCTAATAACAAGGGGGGTCTGATTTCTACATATAGCCTCCATAAAACAGCCTAGATTTTGGACGGTGGTCTACAACAGCAAAATAAAGTGTTTCAGACTGTCATATTACCTTTATTCCAGCATTGCCATTGTCCAGTTTGTGAAGGCTGTAAGGCAACTTGGATTTTTCCCCTTGAACAAATGGGTCATCAAACGCTCGACCGTGAAACTTCTTAAAGCCATGAACTGTGTTCTTAAAGTTAGTTATGATCTGCAGAGGGCATGTTTATTGATTAATAACCCACTTAATCTGAGTACTTTTACAAACAACAAAGGTTCAATAAAGTAGAAAGCATGAAATGACTAGCATTTCGTACCTGACTTTTAGCAGCATTTCCAATGGTCCGGTTTTTAGAGGCCAGAGAAATGCATGCTCTGTAGGGAAAGATGACATGTTCATAAATGTATCATGCATTTCGGTAATATTTAATTTCCAAACTGATGCATTAAAGAAACTGGGTGAGTAGGGTGTGGATCAGCACCTTGGACAGCGTCTTCACTAGTGTTTATCAGAAGCCTTTTCTGAGTCTAAAACTATGTTATGGTGTGAAATAAGCTTTTAAGATTTGAAAAGGCATGTCAAGGTATATCAAGACTGCTAGCAAATGTCTTCAAAATAATTTCTCATAAGGTGACTTCTGCATTTCATAGCCACTAGAATTATGATAGTGGAACTTATTAGTGGAATTAAGCTATGAACTGAAGAAAAAAAAAAGTTTGTGTATAAACGAGTTGGATTGATCTGTTCAACATGTTCAAAATTATGTTTGATTTGGGCATATTTGGGTGCAACCTCCTGCTGAAATGTATGTTTTCCATGCTATCAATCAATACAAGCCAACGTCAGATACAATAATGTGTGAAATGTTAATTCACTTAAAGAATGAATGAAATAAGACTACAGGATGTGTGACAAAAAAAAAAAAAAAAAAAAATCAATCACACAAGTCAGTAGGCATTTCGTTTTTCTGTTATTTATAACTACTAATATGAGGGAAATTTTCTAAAAATCCCAAACTATTTCTTTAGAAATTGTCACCTTAATGAACTCAAAACAGGTGAAACATGTAAAGATGAAATTAAAGAGATATATATTAACATTATGTCACCATTTACTCTCCCTCATGTCTTTCCAAAACTGTAATGACTTTTGTTTAGTAAAATGTTTTTGTCCATACAATGGATGTCAATCGTTATCAAAACCATTTAGTTACCGACATTATTAAAAATGATCTTCTTTTGTGTTCATTTGAAGAAAGAAATACAGGTTTGGAATGACATGAGGGATAGAAAATAATGACAGAATTTTCATTTTGGGGTAAACTACACCTTTACGAAAGATAATAACATTGATATTGCCTGATTTTTGTTGCCGTAAATCACTACCATTGATTAGGAGTGCAGCTGTAAAACTTTCTACATTTTTTCTTCTGCCAGGGCATAGTAGCAAAATTTCTGTTTTTCATACCTTTAATATATTAACCAACACAAAGTATCGAGTTATGGTGTGAAGACAGATGGTTTTTGAGATCATAATTTAAAAATCAAATGAAAGCTGCATTTGTGTAATGAACATCCTTGTCATCTCTGATTGATTTCAGTACAAATGTTGCTATATTAAAAAAATGATTGGCAGGTACAGTTGTGCTACCATATTTCCAGAATAAGTGTCATCCATAACTAGTGTTGCAGGATAAACTGAGGATGCGCTAAAGACATAATTCGATTTGAGTAAGCACTGCAGTGACCTCTTACAACACCTCAATTTGACTGATTTCCTTTTAGGCCATTTGTCCAAAAGCCAGTGTATGAAAACACGCGGATAAAATACAACAAAATATTGAGTTTTTATTTGGATTATATGTGCTGCCGCGCCCAAACGAGAGTGTCGACAGAACAACCTACACGACGCCGCGGTCACAGTCTCGTGGATTCACCCCATGCAGGGTGTCAGATTATATCGTTCACGTGCAGTGCTCGTGCACGACATGCAGTTTTGAATTCGTGCAACACTTGTGAAAAAGCCACAGACAGTTATTTTAATCAATTTCACTAGCGACTGAATGTTTGTATGGCATGTGGGAATTACACGCCGTGTATCAAAAAACGACAAGCCTTTGTGTTTTCGTATAATAAGCATACTTTGGCACTGCTCTCAGACATAATTAAGGGCGTAGCAATCATTTATAACACCCATACAGAGGTTAAACTTGGCTACAGCTTGACATTTCAATGCAAAATGGAGGTTTAGCATCCTTCGGCAACATGCACTGGATCGGGAACACTGCCAGCTAGGCAACAGCAAACGTTGCGTAACAACACACAGCATCATTTTACAGGGATGGCAATGCTATACTTACGGTGTGCATCTGTCACTGTATTCATTTGCAATGGTTTCAATACCGCCGCTCCTGGCAACAGCGATGTAACAGTTCTGGAAACCCACATCAATTCCCACCACAGACATGTTCAGTCCTTATTTCTTTATTCTTAACACCTCCGGTCCAGTTTTAACAGTGCAGCTGGGTGAGAACACAACACCCCTATTCTACAGTATGTGCCTAAGTGCGCTTGTAACCGAGCTAGAAGAATTATACGCTATTATGTAAGTCAGGCTTTTTATAGATAATTCTTCCTCTCTAATCCTAGCAGAGAACGCTTCTACTGCATTCTTGCAGCCTCCACTGATATTCTCAACCGGCAATATGGGTAAACCTGCGCATTTGTTAAGAGCCTGGAATTCAGTCAAACCCCGCCCACAGGTGGTTCTGATTGGCTACTGGACGCCAACCATCAGTTCGATTGGTGCAGCATCCCAGATAAGGACGAAAAATCTAGAACCTCGCGAAAGAAGCTCGAATTTTTACGTCACTGGGAATGACCGTGCAATTAAACGACCTGTGAGGATGTCAGGGGTCAATCACTGGATGTGCTGAAAGGAAATAAATAAATAATTAAATAACCTTTATAATTGAAAATATCTGAATATAACTGAAGGCAGATATTTATTGGGTTATTACAGAAAGGCGTTGCTGGATGGGTTTATTTCTTATTTATTTATTTATTAAATTTTTTGTCATATGTTCATATCACGGGATGAAATGAATTCGTAACACCAAACGTGTCCGATACATTGTAAATATGCTTATTTTCTCAGCAGTTCAATTCTTGTTTTGCAGTGAACCTAATTAAGAATCAAATTATCATTTCAAATATTCAAAGCCTGGTGAGACCAAAGTCGCTTTATCAAAGGGTTGCACTATTTAGTTTCTAAAGCCTTTACCAGTGAGCCGCACACAATGAGAAACAAACAACATAGTGAATGAATACCTAAATAAATAAAAAAATATATATATATATATATATATATATATATATATATATATATATATATATATATAATTATCGTATTTGATTTTCGATGTTTAAATCACTGTCCTAAAAATTAATTATTTTATCGTGTAGTTTTAATGCCGTTAATTGTATGAAAGTGTATTTATTATTTATCAAATTATTTATTTAAATTGTAGAATATTGTGACGCTTGACAACATTTACTATTTAGACATTAACAAACAATGACAGAACCATTTATATTAATTAATAAATGTTTAACATCACCATGGTAATGCAGATAATAATGACTAAATGTTTTTATGAATCGGCAACTAAAATGTTTGAATCATGCGAATTTAGGGGGGCGGGGGATTACAGGTGGAGTCGGACTTTTATTTTGAAATGTAAACTATACTCCCCATAACCGGAAATTACCTATGTTGTCATACGTCGAGAGGCTGGAATCAGGAAGTGGACTTGTAATGTACTATTTAGATTGAGCTCGTCTCTGTTCGACTATTTAATTTACAAGTTTAAAATGGGGCTTTTTGGAAAAACACAAGAGAAACCACCGAAGGACCTTGTAAGTGAAACATCGATCACAGTGGACGACGGGTGTTAACAGTTTTTATTAAATGTTCCATTGTAAATAATAGCAGGCCTATAAATAGCTCGCTTGTCATACTTGTTGGTTACATGCTGTATTACGTCATGTCTTTATTAGTTTTTTAAACGACTCACTTTAAAGTTGCGGTCCGTACGTGGGTTTTTATGAAAACCAAATTCAATAAATCGGCTTTACACGCTTGATGGTCAAATCAAATCACAACAGGTTGTTGATCTCAAACTGTCTTCATCTCTTTTCCGCAGATCAATGAATGGTCTCTCAAAATCAGGAAAGAAATGAGAGTTATTGACAGACAGATCCGAGGTGCGGTCAAAATACACTGTTTATTATTGATTTGATCAGTCACAGTCTATTCTAATAATGTAATTGTTCAATTTGGTAACTGTACTTGTGTATAATTTTCCTTAGATATTCAAAGAGAGGAGGAGAAGGTGAAGAGATCCATCAAAGATGCTGCGAAGAAGGGTCAGAAAGACGTCTGCATCATCCTCGCCAAAGAGATGATTCACTCAAAGAAAGCTATCAACAAGCTGTACGCCTCTAAAGCCCAGATGAACTCTGTGCTACTCAGTATGAAGAATCAGTTGTGTGAGTATAGTTTTCATTTTGCTGACCCAACAATATGCGCTGTAAGTTGATAGAAAAAAAAAAGATACATTTGTAGTTTCAACATTTTTTGGAGATATTCTTCTTTAAAAGAAAAAAAGTATCAGCTATATGCAAAGTGACCCACATTTGGTTTTTGACCACTGAAAATGTGTACAATTTACTCATGGAGCCACACTGAAATCCTTTTATCTCTGGAAATGAGCCATATAGAGCCTTAAAAATATAGATACTAAAAGAAAACTTTGTTGATAAACAAAATATAATAGGATATTAAGAGATCTTTAATGAGTTAGGCATGCAGACTTCAGGCAGAAAAAAACACTAAAAGTGCTTTTTGCCATTTTTTTTTTTTTTGCAACATCGATTGCAGATTTTATTAATAGACCTACCAATCTCTGTGTAAAAAATAAAGCAATGATGCTGCCATCTTTCTAAATTCATTTTTAATGATGTGTAATCTGCCTCCAAATCTCAGCTGAAAATGGTCCCCCTACAAAATAGTGAATTACTCAGTAAATATACATCCATGACATTTAATATTTTGGTTTTATACTCTATTATACAGTGGTATGTCTGATCATGAACGTGATGACACGGTGGATTATTTACATAAGCAGATTCCCCCCTCTCCCCCTTGGGTCTTGAGAGATTGATTATACTTGTCTAGGTGGGTCCTGGAATTGGAAAAGTTCGGGAACCCCTGACCTAGATTAACGATTGCTGAACAAGTGTTGTTGTTTCATGCTATTGCATTAACTAATCTTAAAGGGTAAGTTCACCCCAAAATGAAAATTATGTAATTACTCACCCTCATGTTGTTCCATACCTGTAAGACTTTCGTTCATCTTCGGAAACACAAATTAAGATATTTTTGATGAAATCTGAGAGAAGTCTGTCCCTTCATTCACTACCATTGTTGCTTCGAAAAGTTCATAAAGAGATAGTAAAACTATTCCATATGAATTGAGTGGCTTGAGGGTGAGTAATTAATGACAGAATTTTCATTTTTGGGTGAACTAACCCTTTAACATAAAGAGCCTTGTTGTAAAGTTTTGCTCATATATTTGTCCACTGGTTTCCCATTACAGCTGTATTAAGAGTGGCAGGTGCCTTGCAGAAGAGCACAGAGGTCATGAAGGCCATGCATAGCCTGGTTAAAATCCCAGAGATTCAAGCCACCATGAGAGAACTCTCAAAAGAGATGATGAAGGTACTTACATGAACAGTTCTTCAAAGATACTTCTTGATGAGCACATGTAACACATCTAACGTGGAGCACTCATACTACACAGGCTGGCATCATAGAGGAGATGCTGGAAGATACACTGGAAGGGATGGATGATGAGGAGGAGATGGAGGAAGCAGCAGAGGCTGAGGTTGACAAGATCCTCTTTGAGATTACAGCTGGTAAGGAACCACATAACCATCATCCAGGATGTGGAAATGGCCATTTTATCTCGCATCCCCAGGCTTTTCTTATTATGATAAATGCTTTAGCACAAAACATTTAGTCATTATTAGGGTTTGGATGAAAATATTGATTTCTCAATTTTCATTTTGATGAACCAATATTGATTTTTAAATCCCAAGAATGAATCTTTTCGATAGCACCTGCCGTCCAATAAATCGCATTAAGCTTTGTTACTTTTGCTATGAAAGCCATTCAATGACCATAACTCATAAAAAAATTAAACTCTATAGAGGATAGCATTTCTGATAAATATATACACTAATTGCATATTCATTAAATTGTATTTTAAGTCCCCCTGTGGTGAAAATCAAGTTTTTAATGTTATGTCTATTTGGTGTTTTTAACATTTTTACATTTCAACAAGTCAACACTATTGTTGAGTATTTTGTCTTTAAAACGGCAGGTGATCTAAAGACAGTTTAAAAAATGTGGTTTGAAATCGCTAGTGTTTCTTACGTCACAAACTACCTTGTAACCAATCACGTCAACGTGCAGGCGGGCTTTAGCAAAGGAGTCAGTGTAAAATTAGCAACACATTATTAGCTGTTTGATAACACAGTCAAGCAAAAAGACTAGTTATATTAATTACCGTTATGTGTCCGATGTTGTAAAAAGCAATACCGTTGTGCAGCGTCTACCTCAGTAATTTGACCGAGTGGATCTCTGACCTTGTGCAAGTGAGTTGGAGGTGGGGCTAATTAGCATAATAATAATCATAGATCCGTGTATACTAAGTGAAGCATGGGTGTAGAGTTACATTCAAGCTATTTTAAGGCATGAAGTTTTTTTTCACAGAAAAAAAACATTTAAATATTTAATTTTGGTGATAAAAGATTAGTTTTAAAGGGTTAGTTCACCCAAAAATGAAAATTATTTCATTAATTACTCACCCTCATGTCGTTCCACACCCGTAAGACCTTCGTTCATCTTTGAAACACGAATAAAGACATTTTTGATGAAATCCGAGAAGTTTTTTTTATCCCCCATAGACAGCAATTTAACCACCACTTTCAAGGCCCAGAAAGGTACTAAAGACATCGTTAAAACAGTCGACGTGACTGCAGTGGTTCAACCTTAATTTTATGAAGCGACGAGAATACTTTTTGTGTGCAAAAACAAAACAAAATTAATGAATTTATTCAACAATATCTCCTCTTCTGTGTCATTCTCTTACGCTGTTTACGTCCAGCACTTTCTACAGGTTCTTTTATTGATATGAAAAAAAAAATTAGAAAATTGAAAAGAAAATATATTTATAAAACGGTTATTTCCTGTCCTTGATTCAGATTGGTCAATAGCTGTGTTTTATTCACGATAAAGCTTCACCCAACGGTTCTGTGTATCAATACACAACACCCTTAGCAACCACTCTTAGCAACGTAAACTGTTTGTTCTCAATTTATATTGTTTATTGAAGCTTGCTGTATTATGTAGAAGAGTATTGTGAGAAAGAGATCGATTGAACGAGTTTATTAGCTGCTTTCAGAATTAGCATTTTCCTTCAGGTCAGTCCTATGTTCATAATAAAAATCTGTTTAAATGTCCGATGTATTATCTTGTCCTTTTAACAGTTAAGGGGTTTTCCCGTGACTGACAGAGCTAGTCGAAGCATTTGTCAGTTGTGTCTTATTCCGTGTTCACAACAGTTCAGTCTTTTCAATGTAGTGTTATACAAATATATGTGGATTAAATTGAATTGAAAAGTCTTTCGCTACTGACTGACACACTCACAAAGACAGTCTTTGGCGCCATCTAATGGCGCAATAATGTAACTTCTGTTGCTGTTCAACAGTCAGGGACTATTTTTTCCGGCAGAAGGAAGGCTTTAGTGAAAGTTCATGAAAGTTGCATTGATACATACTTTTGGCTTTAATATTTGTATTGTGTGGTAACCATTATATAAAAGCAATAAGGTACTCGAAGGCTAGTGCTGTATCATTAATAAGTCACGGCTGAAGGGGTTACAAGCACTCCGCTTCACGTCGTGCCTTCACGGCCTTCAGCCGTGACTTATTCACGATACAGCACAGCCTCTCGTACCTTATTGCTTAGATATATATATATATATATATATATATATAAGTTTATACAAGTTTGGAACCACTAAGATTTTTAATGTTTTTAAAAGAAGTTTCGTCTGCTCACCAAGGCTACATTTATTTAATTAAAAATACAGTAAAAATGGTAATATTGTGAAATATTATTACAATTTAAAATAACTGTTTTCTATTTGAATATGTTTCACAAAGTAATTTATTCCTGTGATGGCAAAGCTGAATTTTCAGCATCATTACTCCAGTCTTCAGTGTCACATGATCCTTCAGAAATCATTCTAATATGCTGATCTGCTGCTCAAGAAACATTTAATGTGTACAATTGTACAAAATATTTGTGTACAATATTTTTTTTCAGGATTATTTGATGAATAGAAAGTTCAAAAGAACAGTGTTTATCTGAAATCTAATCTTTTGTAACATTATAAATGTCTTTACTGCCACTTTTGATTGATTTAATGCATCCTTGCTGAATAAAAGTATTCATTTCTTTAATTTCTTTTCAAAAAAATAAAAATAAAAATTCTTACTGACCCCAAACTTTTGAACGGTAGTGTATAATGCTACAGAAGCTTTGTATTTCAGATAAATGCTGTTCTTTTGAACTTTCTATTCATCAAGGAATCCTGAAAAAAAAGTACACAACTGTTTTCAACATTGAAAATAATCATAAATGTTTATTGAGCAGCAAATCAGCATATTAGAATGATTTCTGAAGGATCATGTGACACTGAAGACTGGAGTAACGATGCTGAAAATTCAGCTTTGCATCACAGGAATAAATTACTTTGTCAAATATATTTAAATAGTACACAGTTATTTTAAATTTGTAATAATATTTCACAATATTACTGTTTTTTACTAGCCTGGATGCCAGCCGAACTTAGCCCCGCCCACAACATTTTGAGGTCGGGGAGTTCGGTCTGGACTCGATCCGTAGAGGAGTAATACTGCGTTCACGTCACCTCGTATTTACCGGAATCTTGAGATGACAACACGTGACGTTATATTCGGAGCTGTTCACGTCCTTTTGGTCCTTGGACTGGGAATTATGCGTTTCCATGACACCACTATCAACACCTAAATGAATCTACAGCGATCAGTTGGTACAGCGGCCACGTGGTACATGTGGGAGCTCTCAGAAAACTCCCAGCTTACAAGCTGTAATTACGAGCTCTACGAGGACGTGAACGCTTTTTACAAGCTAGAATCTCGTAACTACAGGAATTACAAGGCCGCGTGAACGCACCTTAATTATCCCGAACAGAAACTGTTCGGACCAATCACATTGTCAGGGCGATGATTGACAGATTATCACCAGAAACGTAATCAGCCACGTCATCAAAGAGCGCTTGGGGAGTTTGATTGACAAGCGATCTAACCAATCAGAACGCCGCATCCGCCATTTTGTCCTACAAAGCAGTCAGGAGTTAGAAGATTAACCTCGGTGGAGTTAAACTTGAAAAATTGTGCATATTGACGTCTTTCCGCGTTTGAAACAACATTCATTCTCATGTTCATTCATGTTTATTTGATGCTATAAATGGACTAGTAGGAAGAGATGATCGGTTAACGAGCCTCTTGAGCTGAGGCGCTACAGCAATCTGTCACGATCATGGTCACAACTCATTAAAGAGCCACAAAACGGTTTTTATTGTTTGAATTTTTTAATAACTACACAGTTTGAAAGCTGGGACTTTGTTTAATATCATAAGTAACCTGCTCTGTCTCGTCTGTCGATGTGTTTTCAGTTTCTTCTTTGCTCCGCGATGTATTTTCCACTCTGTGTGGCGTGACAGCGCCACGGCTTGTCGGACAAAGCAACAGTAACTAAGGGGGGCGGGTCTTTGCGAAAGGTCAATTAGTTTACAACAATGATGGCTGTTGAAGAACTGAGATGTGTAGATTCCGCCATCGCGTCCGTTATAGAAGATATCGACAGCGCATTAATTTGAAAAAAGGAACAGAGGACCGCGATCAAGGCATTTGTCGATGGGAAAGATGTCTTTGCCGTCCTTCCTACGGAATTCGGCAAAAGTTTGATTTATCAGCTGGCCCCGATGGTCGCTAAGAAGAGTTCTGTTGACAACTATGCGTCGCTCAACATACCTCACTTACTCTGTAGCGCTGATTGGTTGTAGGTCTATCCAATTGAGGTCTTTCCTGGATCGGTTGAAATACGCCCCCATAATCAAAGCCCAATGGAGCAGTATCAGACTCATATTCGGACTAGAATTGAGTATGACCACGTCAGGCTAGTTTTTTACTGTATTTTTAATTAAATAAATGTAGCCTTGGTGAGCAGACGAAACTTCTTTTAAAAACATTAAAAATCTTAGTGGTTCCAAACTTTTGGACTGTACTGTGTATATATATATATATATATATATATATATATATATATATATATATATATATATATATATATATATATATATATATATCCAAATGAACTGAATCAAATCATGAAGTTTGGGTCAATGCCCAGCCCTATAGTCATTATGCAGTCACTGATAATTAATGGAGAGCCAAAGCTGAAGGTATTGCTTTGTTTAACAGGTGCACTTGGAAAAGCTCCTAGCAAAGTCACAGATGCCCTGCCTGAACCAGTGCCGGTTGGGGCCACGGCAGCCTCAGAAGATGAAGAAGAAGAAGAAGAAGATATAGAGGCGATGCAGTCCAGGCTAGCAGCACTGAGGAGCTAAAGGACCTGTGTTCCTTACCTTCAAGCTCTATAGGCATAGATAGCATATCTTACTTCCTCTGTAGCTTTTCTACCCAAAAAGACACTTTGGCATGTTAAATATAGGACTAAATTCGGACTTCACATAAAATGAACAAAGCTATATTGAAGTGGATATAGAATAGAAACAAAAATTCTATATTTCTATCAATTTCTAACTCTTTATTATGTGTAATAATAATAATATTAATAATAATAATGAACAGTGAAGTCAGATATTCAGTTGTTGTACTCATATGGTAGCAGGTGGATGGCCGTTTCAAATCATTCATTTTTTTTACTATATTTTGGCTCCACTCATTTGAATCTATGCCTATAGCTAAGCAGCTTGTCCAAGGATCTGTTGTGCAGTGTCGTCATATCAGTGTCGGTCTTAGTCGTTTTGTCTCTGTTGTCGAATTCGCAGTTTTATCTCAAGCCTTACTTTGGCTAAGTGAGTAGTTCTTTACTATATCTGGCAAATTTGTTTTACTGAGTAGGACAAATTCATGGAAGCCATTACTTGTAAATCTTGTACAAATACTGAATATAAAAATAAATCCGTTTGCATTATTTTGTAAGTAAAGTTGTCGGCAAGTTATAAGACAGGCTTTCAGAATAAAGGAATGGATGTGTTCGATAACTGACTGGCTTTTACACGCCTGGTGTTTTGGAACTTGAATGAGCTGATCCCATTTCTGTCTTTGTTTCTGTTTAGTTTGTTACTTTTGGATGTTTAATATGGTTTAAATCCACTTCTGTCTTTGTACATTTTTTCTTATGAGTATTATGCCTTTGCTTTTAGGTGACTGAAATGCCTGTTTAACATGATGTAAATGGCTGACAATTTATGTTATGCTTGCTTCAACCAGGTCCATATTATATTTTAAGTTGAATGGTCAGCTGAGTTAGTTTGCTATTATTCTAACATGTCTACATATGAAACAGATGCTGTTTGTGCATTATAATTAGTTTTTTAGTATGGCGCGACCATTAATATCTGCTTATTTGACATAAACTGTTGCTAAGTATGGATTTTATACAGATCCAATCTCAATATGTTGGCTCATGAACCAAATGGATTATTTTAGCTTCATTTCATACCTTTGCTGTTGTGGAAAAACATTCACATCTGCATAAAAAGTTGTTTTGTAAATGGGGAAAAATAACACTAATAAAATTTTATAGACAAAAAGAGTACATTTCACAACATTGATGAAACGATGTTGTATTGTTATCTGTTAATATCTCATATAAGTTATAGGGTTTGTACAGTAACTCAGTAGCCCTTGTAGACTATGTTATTATCTGCTGCTTTAGTAGAGATTCTCAGAGGGTTATTTTACTTACCTCAATCTCTATCCTTTTGACTCCCTCCCTGTTCACTCATCCAAAGCTTTGTGAAGGAAACCAGATCTTTTTTGGAGTCTTTATACTGTGAATCTGGGTTACTTCTCTATAGAAGCACTGTTTATTTCACAAAGATGGATGACTGCTTAAAAGATTGAGTTTAGAGTATTTAAAGGGTTAGTTTACCACAGTCATTTATTACTCACCCTCACGTCGTTCTACAGCCGTAAGATCGTTCATCTTCCGAACACAAATTAAGATATTGTTGATGAAATCCGATGGCTCAGTGAGGCCTCTATTGAGAGCAAAGCCATTCAGGTCCATAAAGGTACTAAAAACATATTTGAAACAGTTCATGTGAGTTCATTGGTTTTATCTTAATATTATAAAGCAATAAGAATACTTTTTGTGCGTCAAAAACAAAAAAACAAAATAAAGACTTTTCAACAATATCTATATGGGCCGATTTCAAAACACTGCTTTAGAGCTTTACGAACGAATCAGTGAATCGGAGCACCAAAGTCACGTGATTTCAGCAGTTTAGCCGTTTGATCGGAGATCCGAATCACTAATTCGAAACAAAAGATTCATAAAGCTCAGAAGCTTCATGAAGCAGTGTTTTGAAATCGGCCCATATAGATATTGTTGAAAATTAGTTATTTTTTTTATTTTTTGGCGCACAAAAGTATTCTTATCGTGTTATAATATTGAGATAGAACCACAGAACTCACATGAACTGTTTCAAATATGTTTTTAGTACCTTTATGGACCTTGAAAGTTGAAAGTTGAGGCCTCACTGAGCCATCGGATTTCATCAACAATATCTTAATTTGTGTTCCGAAGATGAACGAAGGTCTTACGGGTGTAGAACGACATGAGGGTGAGTATTAAATGACATTATTTTCATTTTTGGGTGAACTAACCCTTTAAATAGCATTTTAAAACCCACCAAATTAATATTATATAAAACCATAATTATAATTACCATATTTTTTCACTAATGTTACTTAATATATATCTATTTTGTTATATTTAAAACCATCATCTTTCGGTCATATAAGTTGCTGTTATTTTTGCCCATTATCTATAAGCCACATGTTCAGATCAGAGCGCCTGCGCTGTTGACGCGTCTGTCAAACGATAAATGCCGACAACAGTCTCGAAGGAAACTCCTCCCTGTTGACAACACGCCGCTCTCAGCGCAATGGTCTCCTGGATTATTTCTAGGCTTGTGGTGTAAGTCTTCATTCTGCTCTTGTAAAGCATTTTCATTGGGATGCATGAGAATGCTTAATCTTTTTATGAATATGTTGTTTTTAGCTTTTTTTTGATGCGATAACGCAAGGGGTTTCTAGGGCACCTCTTAATTCTAGGCAGAATAGAATCACATATGTAATGGTTATGTATCAGGTCAGATTCGTCCTGATTAGTCATTAAGTCGTTATTTTGTTTACATGTTGATAGGCTATTACAAAAGATAGCCTACTGTACACTTGCAAGATATGGATGATTTCCCTAAATAGGAATCTGACACCAAGTGACACGGTGAATTATGTAGGATATAAAAACAGTTTTAGCTCAGCTATTGAAGCAATTCGTTTTATTCAACACTTGATTCAATTACAGAATCTAGTATTTAGTGGAAATGCACAATGTAGGATGCGAATATTGAATCTGTTGTTTGGAATCGAAGGCACAGAGCAGGTCTTTGATGTGCCAGTATAATGGAAAAACAATGGGATGGTCAATCAGCTGATGCACACAGATGTGTGGGTTTTTCAGCATTTAGTTTATTTTTCATTATCGCTATAATAATTAATTGACTTAACATTAGCGTTTTTAAGTGCGCATTTTAATATATTCCACGTAAATGTCTTAGTTTTGTTGTAGCGCTTCATTCAATCCTCTTGCTGTGTGTGCAAAATCTCTAAATAGCTGTTCAATTCATTTTAGATCACAATATCCGATGACATTGCACATATGGCAACACTTGTGAAGTAAACTAGCTGTGTGAAGAGTCTAAAAATAGACAACAAACCTGTGTTTTAGCTTGGTGTGCCCTAGATAGTCTGCTGTGTGCTGTATGTGGTCGGTAATGTATTGTTTTGTGGGTCTCTGACGGTCAGGGGTGTCGCGGTGACTCTGAATTCGGTTTGTGGGTCGGTCATTTGATCGGGTCAGAGGCGCAGCTGTTGCTGGGCTGGCTGGTTTGGAGAAAGAGATGACACTAGAATAGTGCTAAACTGAAACGCTTAAACACAGGTGCAGGGCACTTCTTTTGGCTATCTAGCACTTTCCAATCACCTATTTAACCTGTACAGGAGTGCGCAAACGGTATTCGTTCCGTCTCATTGGCTTCTGAGTTTGCGCCCTTGACGAGCATTCATTTGTCGGGTCTATTTTTATCAAGCATGCAGAATGTAAACCTGGAATATAAACGGGGTCGTACAGATCTGTCGCCTGTTTACGTGTTACAATGGCGTTAGAATAGACCGCAGTAAAGATAGTTTGCGGTTTGATATTCAGATTTCTTTTGGCTATAAATACACAGTGCGCTGTCATAGACATGCAAATAATACGTAATATCGTTCTCCATGATTTGTGAATTAAGGTGACACTGTCCTTTGGGCCGAAATCAGGTTTTTTTTTCGTAGCGACTCTTAATTTTATAATGGCTATAGCTCCAAATGTTGGACACTTAGAGGAATGAAACTGGTGTCATCTTCACCAGCTTGATCTGTGAATTTTTTCACAGCAAAGCTCTTGTCCGTAAACCCCTTGGTCAGACCGCCAGTAAGGAATGCGAAATAAAGGCGTTCTTCATGTTTAACGTCTATTACCAATGAACACGCAGACTGCTGGAATAAAATAACATTGTTTTAGGTCGAGCTCGATTTGTGAAAACTTTCAAAATAGCATTTTATCTCGTGGTAGTGTTTCTCTTTGCTCTGCCCCCCGTTTTTTGTATAATATGATATATATATATATATATATATATATATATATATATATATATATATATATATATATCATATTATATAAATGACCTTGTACAGATAATGTACATCACTATTCTCATCTGTGAAAACTTTCACAGTTCAGTACGGGTCAGCTGACCCATCCCAGGGTCACTAACATCGCTATTCTGATCTGTGAAAACTTTCACAGTTGAGTTTTGGTCAGCTGACCCTTCCCTGGGTCACTAGCATCACTATTCCGATCTGTGAAAACTTTCACAGTTCAGTACGGGTCAGCTGACCCATCCCAGGGTCACTAGAATCACTTTTCTGATCTGTGAAAACTTTCACAGTTCAGTACGGGTCAGCTGACCCATCCCAGGGTCACTAGAATCACTTTTCTGATCTGTGAAAACTTTCACAGTTCAGTACAGGTCAGCTGACCCATCCCAGGGTCACTAGAATCACTTTTCTGATCTGTGAAAACTTTCACAGTTCAGTACGGGTCAGCTGACCCTTCCCTGGGTCACTAGCATCACTATTCTGATCTGTGAAAACTTTCACAGTTCAGTACGGGTCAGCTGACCCATCCCAGGGTCATGTACATCACTATTCTGATCTGTGAAAACTTTCACAGTTCAGTACGGGTCAGCTGACCCTTCCCTGGGTCACTAGCATTACTTTTCTGATCTGTGAAAACTTTCACAGTTCAGTACGGGTCAGCTGACCCATCCCAGGGTCACTAGAATCACTTTTCTGATCTGTGAAAACTTTCACAGTTCAGTACGGGTCAGCTGACCCTTCCCTGGGTATTGTACATAACTTTTCTGATCAGTGAAAACTTCCACAGTTCAGTACGGGTCAGCTGACCCATCCCTGGGTCACTAGCATCACTATTCTGACCTGTGAAAACTTTCACAGTTCAGTACGGGTCAGCTGACCCTTCCCTGGGTCACTAGCATCACTTTTCTGATCTGTGAAAACTTTCACAGTTCAGTACGGGTCAGCTGACCCTTCCCTGGGTCACTAGCATCACTTTTCTGATCTGTGAAAACTTTCACAGTTGAGTTTTGGTCAGCTGACCCTTCCCTGGGTCATGTACATCACTATTCTGACCTGTGAAAACTTTCACAGTTCAGTACGGGTCAGCTGACCCTTCCCTGGGTCACTAACATCGCTATTCTGATCTGTGAAAACTTTCACAGTTGAGTTTTGGTCAGCTGACCCTTCCCTGGGTCATGTACATAACTTTTCTGATCTGTGAAAACTTTCACAGTTCAGTATGGGTCAGCTGACCCGTACTGAACTGTGAAAGTTTTCACAGATCAGAATAGTGATACTAGTGACCCAGGGATGGGTCAGCTGACCCGTACTGAACTGTGAAAGTTTTCACAGATCAGAATAGTGATGTACATGACCCAGAGAAGGGTCAGCTGACCCGTACTGAACTGTGAAAGTTTTCACAGATCAGAATAGCGATGTTAGTGACCCAGTGAAGGGTCAGCTGACCCGTACTGAACTGTGAAAGTTTTCACAGATCAGAAAAGCGATGCTAGTGACCCTGGGATGGGTCAGCTGACCCGTACTGAACTGTGAAAGTTTTCACAGATCAGAAAAGCGATGCTAGTGACCCAGGGAAGGGTCAGCTGACCCGTACTGAACTGTGAAAGTTTTCACAGATCAGAAAAGTGATTCTAGTGACCCTGGGAAGGGTCAGCTGACCCGTACTGAACTGTGAAAGTTTTCACAGATCAGAAAAGTGATTCTAGTGACCCTGGGAAGGGTCAGCTGACCCGTACTGAACTGTGAAACTTTTCACAGGTCAGAATAGCGATGTACATGACCCAGGGAAGGGTCAGCTGACCCGTACTGAACTGTTAAAGTTTTCACAGGTCAGAATAGTGATGTACATGACCCAGGGAAGGGTCAGCTGACCCGTACTGAACTGTGAAAGTTTTCACAGATCAGAATAGCGATGTTAGTGACCCAGGGAAGGGTCAGCTGACCCGTACTGAACTGTGAAACTTTTCACAGATCAGAAAAGTGATTCTAGTGACCCTGGGAAGGGTCAGCTGACCCGTACTGAACTGTGAAAGTTTTCACAGATCAGAATAGCGATGTACATGACCCAGGGAAGGGTCAGCTGACCCGTACTGAACTGTTAAAGTTTTCACAGGTCAGAATAGCGATGTACATGACCCAGGGAAGGGTCAGCTGACCCGTACTGAACTGGTAAAGTTTTCACAGGTCAGTATAGTGATGTACATGACCCAGGGAAGGGTCAGCTGACCCGTACTGAACTGTGAAAGTTTTCACAGATCAGAATAGCGATGTTAGTGACCCAGGGAAGGGTCAGCTGACCAAAACTCAACTGTGAAAGTTTTCACAGATCAGAAAAGTGATGCTAGTGACCCTGGGATGGGTCAGCTGACCCGTACTGAACTGTGAAAGTTTTCACAGATCAGAAAAGTGATTCTAGTGACCCTGGGATGGGTCAGCTGACCCGTACTGAACTGTGAACGTTTTCACAGATCAGAAAAGTAATGCTAGTGACCCTGGGATGGGTCAGCTGACCCGTACTGAACTGTGAAAGTTTTCACAGATCAGAAAAGTGATTCTAGTGACCCTGGGATGGGTCAGCTGACCCGTACTGAACTGTGAACGTTTTCACAGATCAGAAAAGTAATGCTAGTGACCCAGGGATGGGTCAGCTGACCCGTACTGAACTGTAAAAGTTTTCACAGATCAGAATAGTGATGTTAGTGACCCAGGGAAGGGTCAGCTGACCCGTACTGAACTGTGAAAGTTTTCACAGATCAGAATAGTGATGTTAGTGACCCAGGGAAGGGTCAGCTGACCAAAACTCAACTGTGAAAGTTTTCACAGATCAGAAAAGTGATGCTAGTGACCCTGGGATGGGTCAGCTGACCCGTACTGAACTGTGAAAGTTTTCACAGATCAGAAAAGTGATTCTAGTGACCCTGGGATGGGTCAGCTGACCCGTACTGAACTGTGAACGTTTTCACAGATCAGAAAAGTAATGCTAGTGACCCAGGGAAGGGTCAGCTGACCAAACTCAACTGTGAAAGTTTTCACAGGTCAGAATAGTGATGTACATGACCCAGGGAAGGGTCAGCTGACCCGTACTGAACTGTGAAAGTTTTCACAGATCAAAATAGCGATGTTAGTGACCCAGGGAGGGGTCAGCTGACCCGTACTGAACTGTGAAAGTTTTCACAGATCAGAAAAGTAATGCTAGTGACCCAGGGATGGGTCAGCTGACCCGTACTGAACTGTGAAAGTTTTCACAGATCAGAATAGTGATGTTAGTGACCCAGGGAAGGGTCAGCTGACCAAAACTCAACTGTGAAAGTTTTCACAGATCAGAAAAGTGATTCTAGTGACCCTGGGATGGGTCAGCTGACCCGTACTGAACTGTGAAAGTTTTCACAGATCAGAAAAGTGATTCTAGTTACCCTGGGATGGGTCAGCTGACCCGTACTGAACTGTGAACGTTTTCACAGATCAGAAAAGTAATGCTAGTGACCCAGGGATGGGTCAGCTGACCCGTACTGAACTGTAAAAGTTTTCACAGATCAGAATAGCGATGTTAGTGACCCAGGGAAGGGTCAGCTGACCAAAACTCAACTGTGAAAGTTTTCACAGGTCAGAATAGTGATGTACATGACCCAGGGAAGGGTCAGCTGACCAAAACTCAACTGTGAAAGTTTTCACAGATCAGAAAAGTGATTCTAGTTACCCTGGGATGGGTCAGCTGACCCGTACTGAACTGTGAACGTTTTTACAGATCAGAAAAGTAATGCTAGTGACCCAGGGATGGGTCAGCTGACCCGTACTGAACTGTAAAAGTTTTCACAGATCAGAATAGTGATGTTAGTGACCCAGGGAAGGGTCAGCTGACCCGTACTGAACTGTGAAAGTTTTCACAGATCAGAATAGTGATGTTAGTGACCCAGGGAAGGGTCAGCTGACCAAAACTCAACTGTGAAAGTTTTCACAGATCAGAAAAGTGATTCTAGTGACCCTGGGATGGGTCAGCTGACCCGTACTGAACTCTAAAAGTTTTCACAGATCAAAATAGCGATGTTAGTGACCCAGGGAAGGGTCAGCTGACCAAAACTCAACTGTGAAAGTTTTCACAGGTCAGAATAGTGATGTACATGACCCAGGGAAGGGTCAGCTGACCCGTACTGAACTGTGAATTTTTTCACAGGTCAGAATAGTGATGTACATGACCCAGGGAAGGGTCAGCTGACCCGTACTGAACTGTGAAAGTTTTCACAGATCAGAATAGTGATGTACATGACCCAGAGAAGGGTCAGCTGACCCGTACTGAACTGTGAAAGTTTTCACAGATGAGAATAGTGATGTACATTATCTGTACAAGGTCATTTATATAATATATATATATATATATATCATATTATACAAAAAACGGGGGCAGAGCAAAGAGAAACACGACCATGAGATAAAATGCTATTGTGAAAGTTTTCACAAATTGAGCTCGACCTAAAACAATGTTATTTTATTCCAGCAGTCTGCGTGTTTATTGGTAATAGACGTTAAACATGAAGAACGCCTTTATTTCACATTCCTTACTGGCGAACTTACCAAGGGGCTTACGGACAAGAGCTTTGCTGTGAAAAAATTCACAGATCAAGCTGGTGAAGATGACACCAGTTTCATTCCTCTAAGTGTCCAACATTTGGAGATATAGCCATTATAAAATTAAGAGTCGCTATGAAAAAAAAAAACTGATTTCGGCCCAAAGGACAGCGTCACCTTAATTCACAAATCATGGAGAACGATATTTGGTATTATTTGCATGTCTATGACAGCGCACTGCATATTTATAGCCAAAAGAAATCTGAATATCAAACCGCAAACTATCTTTACTGCGGTTTAGAATAGGCAAGAATTGCAAGAAATATATTCTGGGCTGAGTAAATAAGACTCCAGGCCTACTAAAGGGAGGTTATCTCAAATATCAATAATGGAAAGGGAGTGGAGCGGTTTCCTTTCAGGGAAGTAGAACTAGATGGGAATTATAAGTGGCTATTGTTATGTGATTTTGAAATAATATTGAAATCACGTAATACTATTGTCTTTAATTTCTCATACAAATAAACTCAAATTTAAAAACAAGTTAATTCTGAAATGATCCAAGTACATGCGCAAATGAGGTAAAACAAGCAATGATGTCATTTTGATGAATTTTCTGGTAAGGGAGACGGGATAGTTGTCACACTCTTTAATGCAGTGAATATTTTCCTCAAAGTAAGTGTCTTTTTGAATATCAATAATTCTCCATTTTTGCCCAGGGGTGAAAAAACACAATTTAAAGCCCATATTATCCTTTTGGACATTTTAATACAATAAAATAAAAAATAAACAATTCAAGGTAGCATACTACATAATATTGATTAAATAAAATTGCATATATTTTAAAATACCACATATAAAACTAATGATTACACTGAGTTGTTGCAGTAAAGATGAAAAAGAGCAGGATCTATGCACAGTGATCTTTATTTAATATTATACAAACTCAGAATAACAAAAATATAAAAAATCTCAAAATACGAATGGAACAACCATCAAACGTTGATGAGAACAGAACAAAGAATGACTGAAAACAAGCTCTCTATCAAGGTTAACAAGAAACAGGTGAGGTGCATTAATCAAACAATGAGTAACTATAGTAAACTAATTCAAACAGGAAACAGAACTGAAAACAATGATAAAAAGCAAAAACAACTTTGGGGCCGTTTACACGACACTGTTTTCAACTAAGAATGAAAAATATTGTGTGTTTTGGCCGTTCCTTTACACATCGATGCCGTATTGGGGGCCTGAAAGTGCTAACTGTTGAAAACGGGTTTCAAAGTGCAAGTTTTTGAAAATGATACCATTATCATCTCCATGTAAACCACAAAAATGCGCATTTGTGAAAACATTGACATCATGCGCATGCATATTATGTGTTTCATCTATAAGCATGTAGTTTCTTAACAAATTGACATTGCCAGCTACTGGCCTGGCATGGATAATACAGTGTTTTTAGTAGTTTTCATGTATCTGTGTGAACGGGGATCATTTTGACAACATTGTTGTCTGTATGCGAAAAACACAAAGGAAAAACTTTTCTGTTTTTAGTACATCATCATTATCCAAAAGTCCAACTCAAACACAGACATAACGAGACCTAATGTGACAAATGACAACTTGTCCCGTACAAATATGATGTCTTGCCAATGAAAAATACCCTTGTCCTGAGAAAATACCTTTGTTCTTTTCTATCTGTTTTCCACTTATTTATCTTAAGCGTGTTTGTTGCATTTCTCACAGGCTTATATTTGGTACCCTTTACCCAGCATACTCCTCATATAAAGCTGTTAAATCAAAAGATGTGAGAGAATATGTAAGTACAGCTCAGATGTTTTAGTTTATTAACCTTCATTTTTTTGCCTGCTGATTCTGTTTACTGCTTTATTTCAAACAGGTGAAATGGATGATGTACTGGATAATATTTGCACTTTTTACTACAGTAGAAGTGATTACTGATATCTTTTTGTGCTGGTAAGTACATGCGCCATTGCTTTTGTCATATCCTATTGTTAGGAATTACTCATATTTTTATTTCTGCTGATGCATATGGCAGTTTGATGTAGGCGGTAACCAGCATGACACATGAGCGTATGACTGTATTTTATTGTCTTTTATTGTGTTTTGAAGGCTCCCATTCTACTATGAGCTCAAAATTGCCTTTGTCGTGTGGTTACTTTCCCCGTACACAAAGGGATCCAGTGTCCTATATAGAAAATTTGTCCATCCTACACTGTCCTCTAAGGAGAAGGTACTGTATTTGATGTGATTTGTTCACTGTTCATTTTTATTTTTTTTCCTTTACCCTGTCTAGGCTGAAAAAAATACCCAAAGACACTGTAGAACTTTCACTAATACATTTAATATTTAATGCAAAAGCATTTCTATTGTAAATGTTCAAGCATCATCCTTAACAGCTGTGGAGAATCTCAACTGTTTTAATGCTAAGAAACTGAATTGTTGGAGTCGAGGAGGAAGTGCACATTTGTGTCCTTTTCCTGTAACCTTTTTGGGTTGATTTTCCTGGTTGACCGAGGATGAGCAGTGGTAAGGAAACGGTACTGTGATTTTCCACAGTCTTTCCTCTGCTCTTTATTCTTGGGGCAGGAAATTCGTCAGAAGGACAAATTAAGTCCAAATGGATTTGACAAACACTGATACAAAGAGAAAATATAAACTATTAAAATGTTCTTTTGCTCATATAAAAATAAAACATGATGCTGATGTGAAAGTGTACAATGAAATAAATCAGTTGCACACTGTCAGTTCTATTATACATACAGCATATGTGAAATATTCTTTGACTCTTTCTCAGGACATTGATGAATACCTTTGCCAAGCAAAAGATAAAAGCTACGACACCCTGGTGCATTTTGGAAGGAAAGGCCTGAATGTGGCAGCTACAGCTGCAGTAATGGCTGCCACCAAGGTAATCTAATACTGTTATCTTGTTGTTAGAGTTTAACTTTCCATGAAAATAATACAAAGGCTTAAAGCTCTTGAAGTTTTTCTCACTGTTACCAAAATGAGTTACCAAATTCTGAATATAGGTTTGTGTGATTTCATTATTGTCTAGCAATAAACAATAAATAAACATGAATACGTACATAAGTTTAAAAAAAAAAAAAGCAAACAAATAAAATTTATAACAAACAAAGTTAAAATTGGTAACGGGGTTGCAAAAAGTTTGGACACTGTACAAATTGTGAATAAAAACAGAATGCAATGTGGGAGTTTCAAAATTCAATATTTTATTCAGAATACAACATAGATGACATAAAATGTTTAAACTGAGAAAATGTGTCATTTTAAGGGAAAAATAAGTTTTAATTTTTTTAAATTTCATGGCATCAACACATCTCAAGTTGGGACAAGGCCATGTTTACCACTGTGTGGCATCCCCTCTTCTTTTTATAACAGTCTGCAAACGTCTGGGGACTGAGGAGACAAGTTGCTCAAGTTAAGGAATAGGAATGTTGTCCCATTCTTGTCTAATACAGGCTTCTAGTTGCTCAACTGTCTTAGGTCTTCTTTGTCGCATCTTCCTCTTTATGAAGCGCCAAATGTTTTCTATGGGTGAAAGATCTGGACTGCAGGCTGGCCATTTCAGTACCCAGATCCTTCTACACAGCCATGATGTTGTAATTGATGCAGTATGTGGTCTGGCATTGTCATGTTGGAAAATGCAAGATCTTCCCTGAAAGAGACGACGTCTGGATGGGAGCATATGTTGTTCTAGAACTTGGATATACCTTTCAGCATTGATGGTGCCTTTCCAGATGTGTAAGCTGCCCATGCCACACACACTCATGCAACCCCATACCATCAGAGATGCAGGCTTCTGAACTGAGAGCTGATAACAACTTGGGTTGTCCTTGTCCTCTTTAGTCCGGATGACATGGCGTCCCAGTTTTCCAAAAAGAACTGGCACGGTGGATTGTGTTCACTGACAATGTTTTCTGGAAGTATTCCTGAGCCCATGTTGTGATTTCCATTACAGTAGCATTCCTGTATGTGATGCAGTGATCAGAAGATCACAGGCATCCAGTATGGTTTTCCAGCCTTGACCCTTAGAGAGAGATTGTTCCAGATTCTCTGAATCTTTGGACGATATTATGCACTGTAGATGATGATAACTTCAAACTCTTTGCAGTTTTTCTCTGAGAAATTCCTTTCTGATATTGCTCCACTATTTTTCGCCACAGCATTGGGGGAATTGGTGATCCTCTGCCCATCTTGACTTCTGAGAGACACTGCCACTCTGAGAGGCTCTTTTTATACCCAATCATTGCCAATTGACCTAATAAGTTGCAAATTGGTCCTCCAGCTGTTCCTTATATGTACATTTAACTTTTCCGGCCTCTTATTGCTACCTGTCCCAACTTTTTTGGAATGTGTAGCTCTCATGAAATCCAAAATGAGCCAATATTTGGCATGACATTTCAAAATGTCTCACTTTCAACATTTGATATGTTATCTATATTCTATTGTGAATAAAATATAAGTTTATGAGATTTGTAAATTATTGCATTCCTTTTTTATTCACAATTTGTACAGTATCCTAACTTTTTTGGAATCGGGTTTGTAATAATTTTAATAAAAATATATATATAATTTATTTTTACAATAATGCTGGTATCAGGGTTGAATAGTTGATTATGACAAATGTAGTCAACACTACAATTCATGTAAAAACTAAAAAAAAAAAATGGTCCATATGATGTTATTTATTAGATGTCACAATGTTTTTTTGAATTTTCCACCTTTGATTTTATTAATAAGGGAAAATCATGTGGGTCCCACATCTATAATGAATTGAATATCAGTTTAAAAGATGTCAAAATTATAACACTGGTTTAATACAGTTCGTTACAATTGAGAAGGTCAAGACCATTTAGGTGAGACAACGCATGTTATGTAAGATAATAGCTTACCCAATAGTTCTAACACCAAAGAACATGGTATTTATTGCTTAAAAGTATCATCACTTTTGGGTACATTTTAACATATGCCATATCAACTGAGTTTATTTTAGATAATATGTATTTCTTTTGAAGTGAATATTTACTATATTTATACCTTATCGTAATTTAAGCAGACTGGATATACAAAACTTAAATACTTCAACATCTTCATGCTCATTTTGTCCAAACAAAACAGATTGTTGATGATAGTCTAGTACACAGCATGACAGTATTTAAACACTCTTAAGGAGTTCCATCTGACTCTCCGTGTTCTCGATCCAGGGCCAGGGCGTTCTCTCCGAGCGACTTCGCAGTTTCAGCATGCAGGACCTGTCATCTTTCCAGGCAGAGGGCCAGGCAAAGAATGCAAGTTCTGTAACCACTCAACCTGCAGCCGCACAGCACAGGACACGCACCATGATGCGCAGCAAATCAGAGACTGGTTACAGCAAGGGTAAGCAATGCCAAGCCTAATGATCAGTGCTGCATTTCTCTTAACCCTTTGAAGAAGATACTACTATCAGCCAATCAGATTTCTGCTAATCCTGTTTGGTTTAGCTGCTTCTCTCAATCATCCCTTACATGTAATTAATCCTTAACCTGAGCACTGTAGCCCTGCCAATGTCCTCTGTAAATGTTTGAAATTGTTTATTGTTCTCTATTTTTCATCTCCTTCTATTACTGTGATTCAGCAAAAGTATCGTAGATAAGCATTTTTTTTCTCTTAAAGGGATAGTTCACCCAAAAATCATTATTCAGTGTCATGCTGTTTCAGATCCAAAAAGAGATATTTGGCAGAATGTTCCGCCAGTGGCATACAGCGGTGTTCTGAAATATGGAGGCAAAGTCCTCGCAATTCTTTTTATGTTTATAAATATATTATGTAATTTCATGTCCCAGTTTTGATGTTTTAATTTGATGACTCATGTCATCATACTCGGTAAACACTGGTCACAGACACGGAAATGTACCTTTAATTTCACCAAGCTGATTGTGATTGCTCACAAAAAAAAAACATTTCAAGGCCATTTCAAATTTTGATGTGACATAAACAGGTGATATCTAAGTGGCTGAATTGTTTACTCAATGTTTAACTAGTCTTCCCATTAACGCCATAGTTTTGTTCATTCAGACCGATTCGCAAACACGCATGAAAACAAGAGGCGGGATTTATCACACAAACCAATCATATTCAATCATGACCAATCATATCAAATCATAGCATGATGCATCTTATGTGATTTCCCTCCATTCATTTTCAGTTACCCCCCCCCCCCCCACCCCACGCTTTAGGGGTCTGTTAAAACTCAATGGGCTCGGGGGAGGTAAGAGAGATGCGGTCTCCTGCTGTAACTTTACCTGTTGGTGTCGCTGTTGGACAGTGTTACTTAGAAAAACAAGTGATTTATACACTTTTTAATGTCACATTTTGTAGTATTTTTGTTGTTTTATTTTTGTAATATGGATTTTTCTTATCTAAGTTTTTTGAGGAGGCACTGCCTCTCTTGCCTCCTCAGAGGAAATGCCCCTGGTTCCCGCTCTTTTCCATACAATTAAAGTGCACGATTAAGGTCTGTCTTTGCTCCAAAAATTTAGAAAAGGACCAGAAAAGTACCATACAACCATATACCAATATCTGCCAGTGTTCTGTAGTCATTTGATGGCTTTGGATGAGGAACAAACTTAAATCTTCACTTCCACTCTAGCTTTCAAATCTCGTTGAGAGGCGCAACCTGGCACAACATGTCTTTACATGCCACATACATGATCTGAAAGCTAAGTGGAAGATTTCAAAAATGTTCATTTCTGTTTCTGACTCAAAGCCATGGCTTTTTTCATTCACTTGTGCTAAAAAGTGCTGCTTGGACATTCTGCTAAAGATCTCCTTTTCTGTTCCACAAAAGAAAGAAAGTCATATGAGTTTAGAAAATGTTCTCATTGAAAATATACATTGTTACATATATTATTAATTCCACCATATTGTATCTTTCTGTCAAACATTCATCAACACATGACAAGACTTCACGCCTGTTCACACCAAGGATGGTAACTATAATGTTTCAATAATTATTTTATTTCTATGAAAATACCATAGCCCACAACACAACTATAAGGGGAAGTTCACACAGAATGCGTTTTTTTTTTCATTCCACTTCACTGCTTTTCCATTGTTTTTCTGCATAAACATGCACTAAACAAACATGTTTTACCATTGCCCTTGCATCTTTTTCAGTGCATCACGCTAAAAGTAAAAACTTTTTAAAAATGCATCTTTGCATTTTTTTCATTCCACTTTACTGTCTCACGTTTTAAACACGAAAACACATCACGTGTGTTAACGGCCCCTAACAATAATGATACAGAGAAAACTGGTTTTTTTAAGCTGATATGTTAATAGACAGCCAATCAGAATCCAGTCGGCTATAAAATGCTTGAGAATTTAAAGTGGCAGATGACAATTGCGGTGCACTCTTATAAAAAAACAACGTATATTAACTTGTATATAACTTAGTTATCATGCTCTGTGTGAACAGGCCTTTAGTGTTATTTTATACAACTGTCTAATTTTCATTTTATCCATCTGTTCTCCTAGTACAGGAAGTGATTAGCTAGGAATAAACAGGCCTTTCCTATTCCAGTTATAGATGTGAGGATCTTATTTCAGCACAGTTTAGAAACAGCAAAATGTAGCAGAATCGCTTTCCTGAAGAACAGAAAGAATATTGTCCACTGCACCAATCATTTGTTAGCATCTTTATCATTCACACAGTGTCAAAAATAACTATGGTAACTCTGTCATTCGGCTTTACATGATTTTCAAGTCTTCCATAATGAAATTTATATTGGATCTAAAATATATTCAGAGTTTAAGTGCAGTTGGTGTCACAGTCTTTGTTTTGATTGTCATGGTACAGGCCATGATTTTGACATGACCGAATATGAGATGTTCAACTTGGAGCAATATGCGTCTAAGGAGCCTCCTGGCCCGCTGACTCCCACACCCACCCCGACCCCATCTCAGCCCACTGTGCCTCAACCTGAGCCCACAACTCCACTGCTTTCCTCCCCTGAGTCCTTCCAGGATAATTCCGCATCCACACCTGTAGCCTCAGAGGAGCCTCAGGATAAGGAGGAATTTGCCTCATCTGCTTCACTCCAATTCAGATTTAAGAGGCGTGCCCCTGAGGTACCCCTGCTTTCTCATGGCTAGCTGCTGACTTGCCTGGCTGCACCGGGGCTCTGTTAGCTCTGTTGTGACTAACCTGTTTAATCACTAACCAATGCTGCTGTTCACCAGCAACAGTCAACTGAGTGAGTCTCAGAGTGAGTCTAACTCTTACCTCAGGTTACACTGGAAGAGTTACAAAGGCATCTCTAAAAGCTGTGATGTTCATCAGTTCACTGTAAGACAATCTGTCTATAAATGGAGTTCAGCACTGTTGCTACTCTAAGACTGGACGTCCAATGACTGAACAATGACTGTAAGAGCACCAGAATGTCATACTGTGATTAATATCAGTATTCCTGCTGCCTTTGTGTGGAAGGACAAGAGTAACATCTATAAACACACTTAAGGCCTGTACACACCGGGACGAATATCGCACGCGTTTATCGCCAGCGTTTTTCGAGACGTTTTTTGTGTTCACACCCAAGCGATTTTCACTGGCGATGCGCAGAGTGAACGTGCAAATTCACTCCCTGACAGTATATGGCGCTTGTGCTAAACGGTAGTGCAAATAAACATATTTATGATATTAATAAAGTTAAAGAAGATAAAAATACAGATATTAAATTGCATATATGAGAGATGGTAGTCAGAAACAGCAGTGCAAATAAACATTTATGAAATAGACATTCTCAACTATATTTCTTGAACGTAAAAGAAAAGAAAAATACAGAAATAATACACATCTATTGGTGTGGCCAAGAAGTGGCAGAGCACCCATAGTGTGCGTCTCAATCAGCTCCCTAGTTCACTAGTCAGGGCACTGATCAGGGAGTCGGCCACATTCATTTAAATGGTATACTGATACACGACCTAAGGAAGCTAGGAGCTGTTTGAGACGCAGGGATAGTTTCTAGGGCTCTTCCTCGTCTACTTACTTTCTCTTCATCGTCTAGGTGCTCGGCAAGACTGTTTTATGCTTGAGCGCCACCAAGTCGTGTTTTACTGTAACTTCAGCAGCTCCAGGCACGTGAACAAAAGCACCAATCTCATTGGTCGGCCAGTTTTTAACGCGGCGCGTCAAACCAAAAAAACCAACCCGAGGCGTTTTTTAAAAAATGACGCTTTTACGCCTCGCGTTTTTCGCGTCGGTGCCATGCTGCGTTCACACCGAACGCGTCTGGGGCGTCTGATTTACATGTTAAGTTAATGTAAACGCGCGTCTAGTCATCCTGCGGCGCGAATCGGCCGTTGACGCGCGAATGGCACGGCGCGAATTGAGCGTTCACGCGCCTGACGCGTCTGACGCCCGAGTTGAAAAATCTGAATTTTGGCGTAAATTCGCGGCGCGTTAACCAATCAGGGACTCTGCTTTGGTAACGTGTTTATGACGTGATAACCCTGAGCTCTATGATGTGTCATCATATTTTTATAGAGACAGGAATAAAAAGGACATTGCCTGGAAGAGGATAAGCGAAGAAATCGGACAATCTGGTTAGTTGTAAAACGCTTTGCATGATTTTAGCCGTTGATCATAGCCCACCTGCTCGCTAGCAAAAGCCGGCCGGCATAACAGAAATTGCCGCTACTAGTTTCCAACTGACAAGATGATGTGTTTATTCGGAGGATCTGTGCAGAAAGAGATGGAAGCCCCTCCCATGACGCGAATTCGCGTCTGAACACACTTTGTTTAGACGCGCGAATTGAGCGAATTTTACGCGCGTCTGACTTCAAAATGTTCAAGCGTCCAACTAGACGCGTCTGGGGCGTCAAATTCGCGTATTCTGGATTCTGATTCGCGTCTAGTTGGACGTTCGGTGTGAACGCAGCATCACATTGGCGCCCGTTGTTTAGTCACGAGGCAAACGTCGGCGAAAATCGCGAGCGATATTCGTCCCGGTGTGAACAGGCCTTGACTGTTCTATTTCTTGTAGTTGTGACTTTGATTTTATATCTCACAATTGTGATTTTTTTTCTTGTAACGTTAGTTGTGATTTTATTTCCTGTTATTGCGACTTTATGCTAAAAAAAAAAAGCCATAATTTTAATAATTTAGACATTAATTCTTGTAATTTTGACTTGTATCCCACATTTGGGACTATTTCTTGTAATTGTGACTTTGTTTCACAATTGCAACTGTATTTCTTGTAATACAGAGATACAGAAATACAGAGAATAATACTTTCATTCTTATAAACATGACTATATCCAAGAATTTATTTCTTGTCATTGCGACTTTGTCTAACAACTTTATTTCTTGTAATCTTGTAATCACACAATTCTGAGTGTATATTGTGGTAGAAATTCCCCTACGCACCTGACTTCTTCTAATCGACACTTTATGAACTCTTGCGCGTCTACTGGCGACAACTTGCTTCGAGTCGGATGGCGTCTCGCCCCCTATGAACACTAACATTTGGGATTCATTTCTTTAGTGTTCCACTAACCTGCTGGCACAGCAGTAATCAGACAGGACTCCAGACAATCCCTTCAGTATGATTTAATCGATCACGGTCGGGAGGATCTCAGACCAATTTCAGAGAAAACTCCCTGATCAAGAGGGTACAACAGTTTTTATTAAAAAAAAAAAGTGACATGATGCATTACATAATTTTCCTCCAACTTGATTGGTTCTACATTCTTTTTTACTAGGTAGGAGCAAATCTGGATACCTCCATCATGAGTTTGGACATACATAACAAAACTGGACACCTGTCTAGTTTTATTTCTCCTTTTGTTATTTTCAGACACACAGTAATTCTGGCCCAAGTGTTAGAGACATACAGTATTAAAACATATATAATTGTTATCCCTGTAAGGAAAAGTTAAAATTTCTTGCACAATATCTCACAATGTGACTTTGTTTGTTTTAAACTTCACAATTACCTTTTTAACTCTGACACCATGTCTATACCTGGCAGGTCCATTGCCACATCGTATTGCGCCACCACAGCTTGCTTGAGGCCTACACTGAAGATGTCAAAGAAAAAGATCCAAATCCATTTGTCCTGTTGTCAGAAGTAGTGCAAGCATATGGAGTATTTTAGAAATAGAACAGAGCATCAGCTTGCTGTTGATGTTTCGGCATGTTGTGCCATGCTGCATACAGTATAGACAGTATCTCAGATTATAATGGGTTTTATTTGTCGCATCACAATGCTTGCGTCCAGTGTGGTTTCGACGTGAGGCGAAAAAAGGCTTCCAAAGATGGATGGTACTTAATATAACAATTTTTTGTTTGTTTTTGGTACACGCGTACACTCAGTGCTCAAAGTGGGCCAGCACAAAGCGCCAGCGTCTGGGTGATTAGTAATGACATCACACTACCCAGGGGAAGTGATGGGTGCTTTTGAAACGTGCTTTGTGAAGCTTTGAAACCTATGTGAATCATTTGTTTCGTACCAGTGTATCAAACTGCCAAAGTCACGTGATTACAGTAAATGAGGCGCAGAACCTGATTTCCCCAAGTACAACATGTTCCTGGATCAACATCTTTGTTGACCCTGGAACAACATTCCAATCAACCAATCAGATTTGAGGGACAACTTTACAGTTTATGTCTAGTTTAGGCTTACAACAAGGGTTAGGTGCTTCTACATCACTGTTATTCGCCTATCATTTAGGGTTAAGTTTAGGGGTAGGGATATGGTTAGGAGTAAATTTTTGGACAGGAATGCTGTTCCAGGATCACCAAAATATGTTGACTCAGGAACGCACCCAACTTGGAAAAATCAGGACATGCAAACAACGTCATAAATTTCTAAATGATTTGAAATTTCAATGGTTCGCCGCTGGAGGCAATCTCATGAACTCATGAACCAATGTCTATATATGACTTTTACCTGATCTTGGATCAATTTTATAAATATGTACACATTTAAAGACACATTTGTATAATAAAATGGAAGAGTTTTATTTAAAGGTCCCATTCTTCGTGATCCCATGTTTCAAATTTTAGTTAGTGTGTAATGTTGTTGTTAGAGTATAAATAAAATCTGTAAAATTTTAAAGCTCAAAGTTCAATGCCAAGCGAGATATTTTATTTAACAGAAGTCGCCTACATCGAACGGCCAGTTTGAACTACATCCCTCTACTTCCTTCTTTAATGACGTCACTAAAACAGTTTTTTGACTAACCTCCGCCCACAGAAATACACAAAAAAGGGGGCGTGGTCTTGTTGCGCTCCCACGGAGAAGAGCAAGAGTTGCGTTTGTAGAGTGTGTTTGCCGCCATGTCGTCGAAACGCTGTTATTTTCATCCTGCAGTCCAATCACCTTTGTTTGGCCTTCCCAGGGACGCTGTACTTAGAGATCAATGGTTACAATTTATGTTTAACTCGGTTCCCGAAAATTATAATCCACATGTAAAACTATGTTTACAATAACACTGAGCGCATGCATCTCCACGTTATGGTAAGAGGCCTGACCTTTCCGGGCAAGGAGCGCTAAGCTGGTGTGGAATCACAACACAGGAACCGCTGGCACAATCAGAACTCGTTACGTATTTCTGAAGGAGGACTTCATAGAACAAGGAAGTCATCAGCCCGTTTTTATGACAGTGGAAACAGCGGTATACAGATAAGTAAATTATGTGAAAAATACTGTGTTTTTTTACACGCGAAACATGAACACATTATATTGCACACTATAAACACAATCAAAGCTTCAAAAAAACACGTAAAACGGGACCTTTAAAAGTCTCTTATTGGTCTGATTTACCAAGCTCTCCATATGCCTGATTTACAAGCTCTAAAATTGATCACAGATTATAAAGACCCTTCATATTTAATGGCATTACATGATTTGTTAATTGCATTTAATTAATAACACCTTCAATACAACATTTGCACTTGGTATGTAAAAGGTGTTTTTATGCATGTTTGGGCATGTTTTATGCCACTGCATTTATACTGTTCTAAACCAGTGTTTCTCAACCAGGGGTCCATTGACACCTAGTGGTCCTTGACATAATGCCAGGGGGTCCTTATAAAATATCTAAATATTATTTATTTATTTATTTTTTGTATATTTTGACATTTGACATGTTCCCATAAAAGAAGATAATACATGTATAATATAACTGACTGTATGAATATAGGACAAGTCAAGTAAATTACACTTGATTGCATTTGTTCGTCACAAACACATTAATTATAGCAATGATACCAATTTTATTCTGGGATCCTTGAGGATGGTTCCAAATATGACGGGGGTCCATTACTCAAAAAAGGTTGAGTTTCACTGTTCTAAACAGCAGGAACAGTGAATCAGTGAGTATTTTGTGAAGCAAGTGGTTCAATTGATTCAAAGTTTCGAAAAGCTTTGTTTCTCCCATCACTCCCCAGGGGGCACTATGTGAATTACCTCTCATCTCGACAAATCTCGTGAATGGTCTACCCAGTAGGACATTCTCTTTTTTTCACACACTGCATAAACTTGCTAAATAGATCCAAAATGTGTGTGCCAATAATTTTGTTCTTTTATAAACCAAAGCTGGTGGACCAGTTTAACTCCTGACCATAATACATCCTAACTGACTAAAAACAGGCCTTTGTGCACAAAGCATCTGTTTGACATGTGTTTGTCTTTCTTGAATTGACACATCACAGAAATATACATGTCCTCAATTATGTTGACCTGATCTTGTGATCATGTTTATTTGTGAACAGTAAACATGAAGTGTGAATTGCTCTCTGATTTGACCTACTGGCTCACCGAATGACTCTATCTCTTCTCTCTCTCAGCCTCCTCCTAGATCCCTAAGACCTGTCACCCGATCCAGATCAAAGAACGCCCTCTCTTCAGACACTGAAGCCATGTGACTGTGCATATGCTGCGGGAGCGCTTTAGCTGTCTAACCTGCAACATGAGGAGACACAAGAGAAGGCAAAGAAAAAAAAAAAAGGAATGCAGCCAAAATGTTCAAATATTCAAAAGCAGCCTTGCTCTGTAATGAGGTAACCAAAGCGATGTGCAACCTTTCGCTTCTGATCTTTGACACTCAAGGGGGAGGGTATCCATTTAGGCAACACATTTGTGTACATATTGCTGCTCTGAGACTCTTTTGAGGTTGTTAAACTTGTTTTGTACATATTTATGATATGTTTGAGTGTAGATTGTTTGATTTCTTGGTATGATTTTGGGAGAAACAAATGCATGCATGTCCCTCTGGTTTTATGTCTCGAGTCACCCAACCATAATCCACTTATTGTTTATGGGCATACTTTATTTTTGGGGGGCTACGCCCATTTGGGTCACCCGACGCCCCCTGGGTAGCAAGATGTTTCCAAACCAGTCTTTCTTAGAACAATAGTTATTAGCAAAAATGTACTGCACTGATATGATTGGTGTGTTTGACAAACGTAACATTTATTTAATCGTTTATGTATAAACAAATGCAAATGTTCTTCTGAAGAGAGGGACTTTTTAAAACAAACTCATAGTTGAACCAAATTAAGGTATTGATTGCCAATGCCTGACATGATTTATGATTTAAAATAGATGGACAAAGTGCAATGGATTTTACAGTTCTGCTAAACTATCAATAGTTCAGCCATAACTTCATTATATATTTAGTGCATATATAAAAATGCACTAAAAAAAGACAGAAAGAGGCAATTAAATTGATACTTGTTTATCGACATTCTTATTTTACTTCATTACTTTAATTATTATTGGGCATGTACAGTATTTTTTAGCATTTAGAAACCTTTCAAAACATGGCATTTTTAAGTCTTTAAACCAAATCTTTCTGTTTATTTCTTAAACCTCTTCAGTTGCTTGATGTTGCATGTATCGACATTGACAATTTGAATGTGTCTCACATCATTAGCCTCCACTTTCTGAGCGCGTGTTAAAGTGTTAAAGTACCTTATCAGAGTTGAGCGGGCATTAGTGGCGATTTGGTACAACACAAAGCGGGTCCTTCACTCTATGTAGTAGTTTTACTTTTGTAGCATTTACGAATTTAATCATATGTGGGAGATAGAAATGTCTGAAAACACTGTGCAATTACACTAGCATGTATCACAGAGAAACTCACAGTTTGGTGTTGTTATCGTTCCTGATCACAGTCGAGTGTATTTGAGTCACTGTAAATCTCTATGTCATGGAGAGGGCAGCAGTGTATCAACTCTCGAAAGCATTTCACTATGGAAAGGGTTTCACTATGTGTTTTATACTGTGAAAATGATGACAATCCTAATCTCATATACATGCTTTATCAGATTAAAGGTTCTAAGTATTTGATATCTTGTAGCTGTTCAAATGGTTATATCAAACGTCACTGAAAAAAAAAATCTGCCTCAGGAACAGTTTTTGTCATTTTATCACAATTTTATTTACACTTGTGAAATTATCTACAGTGTGAACTAAGAAAAAAATCATTGGAATAGTGATAATCTGGTTGGCGTTCTTTTTGTTGCCTTGTGTTTCCAGTTTTAACAGCAAGATCAAAATGCAGCATTTTTTTCTCTATGGGTATGATTTTAAAGTGCTCTGTGGAACCATCTTTGGCCTTTTATAAATATAAAAACTGTTGCTTCTTAAAATATTCAGGTCATTAAAGGCACAAACTTTGAAATTTCTTACCATATGAAGAGCAGTGTAGTTGCTGATTTTGGTCTTCTATTACTCAGTAGGAGAATATATAGAACAGCTATTTATGAAGCAGTGTTATTTCATTGAATAATTTTCGTCATAATTTTCTTCAACGACATTTATTCACTGACAAAAATGATGACGAGATGATGATGACTAAATAAAAAACAGTTTTGAATGACAAAAACTATGAAGAAAATCAAATAAACAAAGAGATGAAAATGTCAGGGAGGGACAATGTGGGAAGATATCCTGTCAGACTCAAAAGAACGGATGCGCTGCATGGTAGACGCGCACATTTGAATTGTAACGTGTCCGATCTACCCGGCAGAAATTAAGTTAGCATACGCTAGCTGCATGTCTCAAACGTTTAAAAATGTAAACGTCCGGGAGAAAGAGCAGTGCAGACATATGAATATATCTGAAAAACTCAATTCAGTCCAAGAAAGCCACAGAAAGCCACCTCAAACAGCACGCGAGTACTGAATTGAGTTCTCTTTCGTGTCTTTTCGCATTTGAATGGACAAATACACACAAAACTGTCAAAATATCTGTTTTGGCGAGTATTCACGTAAACACAGTCGGTTATGTCTTAAGTGAACATAATATGATAATATGAACGTAATATGATAATATGAATTTAAACGATTTTCCCCTAAAGGGACATGGGGTGGGGGGGGGGGGATGAGATGGGAGGAAAAATTATATATCAATGCTTTCGTGTTCTCTCACAAATGTTCCCCCAGGTAATTTTGCGTTCGCTTGCAAAATGTTTGCTTTCCCCCGAGAAACATTGCCTTCGCTCTCAAAATGTTTGTGTTTGCTCGTAAAACTTTCTTGGGGAAACGTTAAACTTTTGCGAGATAACTCAAATGCATTGTAATTTTTTTACCCTCCCATCTCGTATTTTTTTCATCACCATGTCCCTTTAGGAGCTCCATACTACGTCAACAAAATGATGTTAAAAATATGAATCTCGTCGACTACTCTCTGCATCTGCAGTTTTCAAGTATGAAAGTGAGACATTACACATTCGTGCTTTATCATGTCAGACAAAGATATTTTTAATTGCAGGGACTTAAGAAGAGGCTGTGCCTTTAAAGACTATTAAAGTCCTGGCTGTCTGTTAAAACCCATTTGAAGCTGAAATAATATCATGTATTTTTGAGTTGTTTGTGCCAGGTTGTTCAGAGTAGGAGTCAAAATGTCTTCACTATCCTCTTAAAAACATAATAGCTTGCAGCATCTCCATATTCCACAGCTGTCATGTCTGGCAGGCCAGAATATACTGTATGTCATTGTTCAAGTCCTTTATTGAATAAATCTTGAGTGAAAAAGACAGAAGTTGATGTAAAAAGAGTAAAATCTCTGTTTAAAAAAAACTTCAAAATGTATTGGAATTCAGAAATTAAAAGGTGAATGTGAAACCCTGTGTCCTGGTACTTATTTAATCTGCAAAATAAAAGATTTACTTTTATTTCCTTACCTGATCTGGTGTAAATAATCATAAATAAAATATTAATTATATTATTATGATTAAATAATCTATGTGATTAAATATATCAATATGTACATCAGTTTATTTTACTGAAATTTACGGAAGAGGATTAGGGCCAAGCAATAATAAAAAAATAAAACCATCTCGAGATTAAAGTTGTTAAATTTCGAGAAAAAACTCATAAAATTTAGAGAAAAAAGTCGTTAAATTACAAGAACAAATTCGTTAAATTCGGAGAAAAACGTCGTTAAATTTCGAAAAAAAAGTCGAGATAAAATGTCGTAATTTAACAAGTTTATTCTCAACATTTTATCTCGACTTTTTTCTCGAAATTTAACGACATTTTTCTCATAATTTAACGAATTTGTTCTCGTAATTTAGCTTTTATTCTCAACATTTTATCTCGACTTTTTTCTCGAAATTTAATGACATTTTTCTCATAATTTAACGAATTTGTTCTCGTAATTTAGCTTTTATTCTCAACATTTTATCTCGAAATTTAATGACATTTTTCTCATAATTTAATGAATTTGTTCTCGTAATTTAACGACTTTATTCTCAACATTTTATCTCGACTTTTATCTCGAAATTTAACTAGTTTTTTTCTCGCCATTTAACGAGTTTATTCTCAACATTTTATCTCGACCTTTTTCTCGAAATTTAACTAGTTTTTTCTCGTAACTTAATGACTTTATTCTCAACATTTTATCTCGACTTTTTTCTCGAAAATTTAACAACATTTTTCTCATAATTTAACGAATTTGTTCTTGTAATTTAATGACTTTTTTCTCGTAATTTAATGAGTTTATTCTCAACATTTTATCTCGAAATTTAACGACTTTTTTCTCGTAATTTAACAAGTTTTTTCTCAAAATTTTACAACTTTAATCTCTAAATGGTTTTATTTTTTTATTATTGCTTGGCCCTAATCCTCTTCCATAGAAATTAACTAGTTTTAGCTATTGAAACTAAATCAGCCACTTATTGACTAAATCATTTTTACAATAAGACAACAGAACTATTTAATCAAAAAATAAAAATGGTAGAATAATCAGTTAATTCTTGTTCTGAATTATCAGTTCATTAAGTTTCTACGAAGCATAGGGACATGGTGGTGGAAAAAAAATATGATATGGGAGGAAAAAATATATTTAAATGCTTTTGCGTTCCCTCGCAAAACTTTTGTGTTGAGAGTAAACAAATTTTCTGGGAGGAACACAAAACATTTGTGGAAGAATGCAAAAGCATTGAAATATATTTTTTCCTCCTGTCTCATTTTTTTTATTTGATTTTTTTTTAATCAGTCAATTTACTTACAGACCAGTATCCACCCATTGTAGGGGATACACATTTTTAAAATAAATACTTTTTGAACTTTTAACAATAGAAAGAATTACATTTATTCAGTTGCATTTACACAATGAATTTCAATAGTGAATTCATACACACTTGCATCAATAGAAGACAACAGAAATACAGATACATGTATCAGACACATCTTTATTTGCTTGAAAACTAAACAGAATAAGGTTAGGAGGGTTTTACACCTTCAGGTTCACTCTATCATGGTACTTCTGGTATGGGTCGTTGAGGTACCAGTTCCTTCTTTTCCAAAAGGATGTTGTCATTTTGTCCAGTAGTTTACATTGAGTTTTATTACAGAACACATGTTCTCTCAGCCGCTTCTTTCGGGCTGCTGACTTTTTCCACAGCTTTTTCTTATATCCAGCCTAAAAAACAACAGCATTATTTAACACACAAAGAACAAGTTTCAGTTTAGGTTCGCAGTTTGGGTTATTTGAATATCAGACCGGATTTCCAACATGATGCCAAAGAAATGCATGACAGGACAGCTCTGAATAATATGTGGGCATGCTTTACCTTTCTCCTCACCCACAGGCCACAGTGTAGCCTGAGAAACCTTTGAACCACCGACTTCACAGACTTCCTCTTGCCTTTCCTCAGACTGTAGTAGGTTAAGTTCCTGACTGGCTGAAGCATCAATGAAGGGATGAGGGGAGTTACGCTGAAGAAAAAGAAAAAACGTCACCATTACAAAAAGAGCAAATCTTCAGTCAAAAAATGCAACTAAGAAGATATAGTCATAAATCATGGGAAAACATTATTTTTTTTTGTTTGCTTCACCAAAAAAATGGTTCTTAACGAAGTCAAAGCAGAATCAACTGTTCTGCATCCCATAGCAAACACACAGAAGAAGTTTGTTTTGTTGTTGAATGAATCGGTTCAGTGAATGATTCAATACAGACAGTCACTTGTCCCCACCTATTGGTGTAACAATGGAAAAAGAAAAAAAATCCCCAAACTAAAAGCATGTTCACACCAACAATTCCAGCTGATGAACAATAAAATCATTGACACACAACCAAAGTGATTAAAGGCACACTATGTAGTTTTCGGCTCTAGAGGTCGCCATTCAAAACAAAGGCGCAGCTTGATTTCACAGAATCATGGAAAGAGTTGTCTTCACGTCTACAGCCAGTGGAAAAGAATCCGATGAGACTCGGGCAAAAATCATATTCATGGATGAGATTACTGTAGTATGAAGCAGGGTGTGGCTGAAAGCCACTGGAGCGATTGCTAATGAGAGACGAGTGCGACACAGTTCGAGAGCAGTGGAGCTTTTATTATGCTTCAAAAGACCGCTTCTGCTTCTTCCAGTCAAGCGTATGTTTTATCATATTAGATACATATGAGTGTTGAAAGCTGTTATAGTGCTACTCTGCGTTCGCTCGACGGATGCTGTGAGACACTTGTTACATGCTGCAGTAAGCTAGATCAGTATTAGGCATGGTAAAACATGGTACTCACAGTAAATCAAGAAAACAAGATGTAAACAATAAGACAATGTGTCAAGCTATCTAACAATGATTCGTTTTCTATCGATTAATGTATCCAAACAGTTGCTCACCTGTCTAATAATACACATAATATATTAAAGCATCTTTGGTGTGGAATGATGTCGCACAAACATGGTCCTTGTTCTGGTTAAAATTGCTTATTTCTCTGAATTTAAACATTCTTGGAAACATTTGGGATAATGCAAGTACATCAGTCAACAAAATATATAACACTCTTCTAGTGTTTGTTTGTTTATGATATTTTAATCCAAAAAAAATCTTACATGTTGTGCCTTTAGGCAATGTCTTACCGATTCAGCAGGCCAGTGTTTTGCACGGGAGCAGCAGTATGAACAGGAGGCAGAGGTCTGCAGACATGTCTCTGCACTACAGCTGAGAAGCGAGCTGTCTGTGTGAGTCTGACAGCAGGGGTGAGACAGTCCCTGCCTAAAACCGACAAGGGTCTCAGCAAACCTGATCATCAGAGGAGAAAGAACTGTAGTTTACAGTGTTGATGGGCGTTTTCTGTTGTCTAATAAAAGATTTTACTGCATCATGACAATCCTTACATTCTACCACAGTAATATAACGACAATGGAACAGAAAATATAGCATTCAAGTCGAATAATATAACGTTAAACTAGGAATGCATAAACTTTAAAAATCCAGTTTAGTGCACAAATAGTCTCCACACATTGTAGCAGCAGACACAGGAAACCTTTAGTTGCGTATTCCAATGCGCACCAACTTTAAGAGTCCACAGAAACTCATTTTCATTTTAGCAATGTATTTATGACATTTAAAAAAACATTAAATGTGCACATTTCATACCCGACAGACCTCTCGTCAAGGTGGCCGCCATCTTAAACGACACTGACGCATTAACTACAGTAGGTGGTTTGGACAAAAAGAACGCGGTGCGAGAATACACAAAGTAGAAAGGTCTTACCAAAACACACACACACACACACACACATATATATATATATATATATATATATATATATATATATATATATATATATATATATATATATATATATATGTCTTTTTTTTTTTACGCCAAGCACTAGATCTATATCTAGAAAACTATGAAGCAAAGGGATGCTGGCTTTGTTCCAACAAGTAATTAATAATGATAACTGGGCCATTCCACCGAATGGGTGCCATTTGCTTGTTGTAACTCTTCAAAATTAAACATTATTTTTCATCTTTTTTCAACACTGAATCTAATACTACACATTTTTAACTTTTCAAAATGTGTATTGGTCAAAATCAGGCAACTTTATTTAATTTTTTACAAGGTTTCAACGCAGAAGATGGATGCATGTTTTCTCAGTGCTGTTACCAAAACTCACGTGACATTTAAAAATCATGTTTAAAAGCATGTGAGTTAATTCCTTTGTATTCACCTCAAGAAAGTGTTTATTTTGAAGAAATGGTTGATTATGTGTTCAAATAACTGATATTTGTGACAAAAAAATCTATTATAAGGCAAGATGTATTTTAATAAAAAACACAAAACAATTTTCTAATTTAAAAGAAGACAAAAGCCTCAAGTTTATATGTTTTTAAATAATTTAATTTATTTAACAATTGTGTAAATGATGGATCACACAAAACTGATAAAAACAGTGGTTTAACATTATTTTTCTAGAAAAGTAAATAAATTTAGTAACAGGACTGAGCACTTTGTAACAGGACTGAACGCTGGGTAACAGGACTGAGTGTCCATATGTGTGTGTATGTGTGTGAGAAAAAGAGTGTGTCCATGGCCGTGTGTGCATGTGTGTGAGTGAGATTTCTGTGTTGAAGGGATGTTCTATGTGCTAGTAGCACATTACAGTGAAGGAGGTGGAAAGAGAAAGAAGGAGAGCGAGGAAAAGAGAGGGGGGAGAGGGAGGGAAGGAAAGACAAAAAAAGGGGGGAAAAAATAGGGTTGCGGGTGTGTTTCACTCCTTCCCTTGCAGCATGCCATGGGTGTGTGTTTCTGGCAACTGCATAGTATAGGTTCTCTCCATCTTCTACAAAAGATAAGAAAGAGAAAGACAAAAAGATGAAGTCACATCGTGGTGGACTGGCTCCCTACAAGTATGGCATTCATATTGTAAAACTAATCCTAAAAATCTATAATTTAAGTAATTCTAACTGTAAAACTCATGATACAGGTGAATAGTATTATATCAGCTAATATTCACATCATTAAATCACAAAACAGAGGACTCTACTCACTCCTGTTACTCTTAACTCAGTCCTGTTATTTTTCATATAAGTAACAGGGCTGAAAGTAACAGGATTGAGTTTTTAAGCAAAAATGATCAAATACTTGACATATGGACACATGGCGCATATGCTAATAGCATGAGGATACTAAGCAAATACTGGTGACTTACCCAAAATTAATATTTTTAAAATAAACAAATAACTTTAAAGAAATAGTTTAGGTAACAGGACAGTATGTTGAGATTGACCCTCTTGGTCATAGTTACAATTTCATCAAATATACAGAAATTAAAATAAGAGAACTTACTTTTGGTCTTCTCATGGCCTGCATAAGATCCAGATGATGCAACTTCCTGTTGAAAATGTGTCTTGTGGAATGTTCCAAGTTTTGTAGTGGGGAAAATGTGTGAGGGTAACAGGACTGAGTGAAAACCTGGGCACACGACTAAAATGTGTATTTTATATTGCATATTATGGATTTCTTATGAAATTTCTTTTCGTTTAGCATAGATGGTAATTGGAGTAACATAACTGTGCAAAAATAATAAGATTTCTGAAAGATTTTAATGATTATATTTCATGATAAAGTTTAGGTTTATATAGCGGGGACATGTAACAAATGCTATTTTTTTAGTATTCTCAGTAGTTTTTAATAATGTTTTAAATTATATATTTTAAATTTGCAGTTAGATTAATGTTTAGGACACTTTGCTTAATAATAAAATATATTTTAGAGTTCATTTTCATGCATAATTATACATAAAATGTCCTGGGGACAGAAATGGCACCGATTCGGTGGAATGGCCCATCTGATATTTGGAGGAAAGAAACACCACTGAGATAATTTAAGTGTTATTTACATACATTTACATATATAACTACTCCTGATGCTCTGATTGTGAACGATACAAGGTCTGATAAGTAAAAAGTTGGTTAATCTAACCCATCTTTCTGAGATGGATTTGATGTTGTTCTTTATTTGTCATATGACAGTTGAGAAAATGAAAGTTCATGTTGGGGATTTTTTGAAGGGAAGTTTCAAGAATCAGCCATCAAACTTGCATAGAAACACTACAGTTTTGTATCAAAGTTGTGCAAAGCTGTTTATTCCAGTATACAACATTGGAAATTGTCCAAAATTTTTGTTTCAAAAGTAGCCAATATGTAACATCACATGTTAAATACAAGAAATAATGTGCATTTATATAATATAATGTACCTCGAGTTGTCAAGTACCCCAAGTATCAAATGTAGTGGTACCAAAAAATAAACACACATATGAACAAAATAAGCTTAATCCAGCAACATAGTCCAATTTTTTTTTTTCAGTGCCATGGCTTAACTCAATATCCAGTGCAAAATTAAACAAAAGAAAACACCCCCCCAAAATACTGAATGGTTTACTCTTCAGACTCGAAAAGCAGTCAGAATCAAATCTATAAAGATGCAACTCCATCACAAGATCAGTAGTACACAGGTTTAAAAATGGAATGCAGAAAACTGCGTCTTCATTCATAAATATTTAATAGTATCTTACCAATATAAAGCTTAGAACAGTTCAATAAAAGTTCTAAATCAGGGGTGTCCAATCCTGCTCCTAAAGGGCCACTATCCACTCCAGCCCTAACTAAACACATCTGAATTAGCTAATCAAGGTCTTAAAGATGCTTAGATACTTCCAGGCAGGTGTGTTGGAGCGAATCTATGTAGGATTTTAGCCCTCCAGGAGCAGGATTGGACACCCCTGTTCTAAATAGAAACATTCAGACAAAATATGTGCAGCTGGAATGTACATGATAATGTCACCAGCCTGCATAAACAGGCTCCGCATCACAAGGGATTCCATAGAAGCGACCAGGTGGACGGTCTTTTCGCAAGAGGGGTGTACGGGCGAGGGACAGCTCACTGTCATTATCTCTTCTCCTCCGCAGAACCAAAACAATGATGAAGAGAAGACCCACTGTAGAGGACAAAAAGAATTTAAAGAGGGTGACAACTGACCTTATGCCAAGCAACACCTTAAAAATGTTACTGACCAATCCTAATCGATTAAGTGTAAGTAGAAGTTTGATGACAAACTTTGATGTTGGCTTGACAAAGCCAGGTCTGAAAGTTTAATATAACTTTGAACAGCTTTAAGTTTAAAGGTTTTACTCGGAGAAAGTAAAACAATGTTACTAGCATGTTTTAACATGCTGCTAGCATAACAGGTTGTTAGACGAATTAGCATGTTTTGCTAGCATGATTTTACACATTGCTAACGTGAATTAGCATTATGCTAACAGGAATTAACATGTTTCTAACATGAATTAACATTTTGCTAACTCGGGCTGCACGATTTATCGCACAATATGAAAAATAACATTGAACTTAAATACAATTATCGCTTAAACGCGATTCTTAGTGCGATTATTTTTTTATGCGCAGCTTGTCAATGAAGTATGGCTCCAAATGCTAATCCATCTGAAAGCACTGCGAGTTTGAGTCACTTATAATGTACATTTGAAAAAGCAACATGAGTCAAACATCTTTCCAGACATGAGAAGCATTTATTAACATCTTGTCCAACAAAAGACAACATTTAATAAAATGTTTTTACTCCAAACTCATTTCATAACGGCTTTATTCAGGCTTTATGTTTATTCAGCTACAGCGATATGACGCGTGTTATCGTCCTCTGTGTTAGCCCCCTCTGGCTTTCAGATAGAAAAGCGTTTACTACTGATCACAGAGCCGTACAGCTCTGACAAGCTGCGCATAAAATAATCGCAGCCTTTGCCAAATCGCATGCGGTTTAATCGCGATAAATCGTGCAGCCCTATTGCTAACATGATTTAACACTTTGTTAGCAAGATTTAACATGTTAATACCATTAACACGTTGTTGGCATGATTTAACATTTTGCTAACCTGAATTAGAATGTTGTTAACATGCATTAACATGTTATTAGCATGAATTAGCATGTTGTGAGAATGAATTAGGTTACTAGCATAAATTAATATGTTGCTAGCATGAATTAACACATTGCTAGCATGAATTGGCACGTTGGTAGTATGAATTAACATTTTGCTTGCATGAATTAACACTCTGCTAACATGATTTAACATGTTGCTAGCATGAATTAGCAAATTGGTAGTATGATTTAACATTCTGCTAACATGAATTAGCATTTTGGTATGTTGGTAACATGATTAGTATAAATAAACACATTGCTAGCATGTTTGCACAGTGTCCAACATTCCATGCTTTTTTCCCCATTAATTTAGTGCATCATCCGGATATTTAAAGTGCATTTTTTTCTTTCTGGAATTTTTCTGTGTGAACGCACTACTTGCGCTATTTATACTTAAAAACCTCATAGAATAGTGAATAAGTATGCATTTAACGAAAATCCTAAGTCGGATCAGTTAGAAAAATATAGAGTAGGTGGTTCTAGCTTGAAAGAAGGAGACGACACTGTTTAAGTCTCACTCATAATAAGCTTAAATAGTAGATCAGTATGTTGGCTCTATCAAGTCAAGATAATAATGACATTAGTAACTTAAGCTTGTATGACCAAGTAAAGGTGCGGTCACATTTACTGTTGTTCAGTGAATTTTCACGTGCAAAATCTAGTCATTTCAACGGGAATCCACACAATACGGAATTTGGTGTGGGTGAAACATTTCCCTCAGCAGATTTCAATTCCATGTTGATCAACAGAAAGCTGCTTGGTAAGAAAGAAGCTTCTGCGTGAACTCTGTTACACTATTGACAATATACAACAGACTTTTTACTGGCAAACTTCTGTTGAAATTTCACTAATGTGACCTTACGTGTAAACAAGGGGGCAGAGCTTAACAAACACTTTATTTTGTGAAACTGACATTTTTTCACATTGTGGTTAATGAAAGAGAAGTTCAATTGAGTGACAATGTGATGCAAATGTTCATACCTCCTCCTCCAATAACAAGCAGTGCAATAGTAACAGGAGCAAGTTCACACGTCTCCCCGACCTTTCTGAAGAAGGTCTCCATGCAGTAACCAGGGGCCGTGCTGCCCTCAGGACAGAACGCATCAGTGGGACATTGGATCGGATTTACATCAGGACTCTGGAGCAAATACACAAAGGCACATGTATTACATACAGTGACATTAATCATTTTCTTAGATAAACAAGGAAGTAAACACTTTTTAAAAACCTACAGTATATGATTTGCATTTCTTTGCGTTCAAGCAAGAGGAACCAGTCCTGTGGTAACATTAAAGATTGTATGTGTGTGTTTGATTAAGAAAGTAATCGCTTACAGGGCAGTAATGGTTTTCAGGACACAGGTCACAGTTCTCCTGACCCCAGCGGATCTGATAGAAACCACTGCTGCAGATCTGACACATGGTTTGATAGGAAGGCTTGTGCATTCCTGTCAAAAAATATTGACATTTCATAAGTGTACTGTAGAAATACTCATTTACTTGTTCAACAATGACCTATATTCATGTACTGATCTATGACAAAACTGATGACCAATCTGATTTCTGAGTAGCTTTCATTATGTGGATGACCTGTCTTCAGAGTTTTATATCACTAAAGCTTTCATTAGTTTGCATGTTGTACATATATTTTGAGTAAGCAATGTGGCTAAAGGAAGATACCTGGGCGACAGGGCGTACATTCTTTGGAAGCGATCTGTAGAGCCTCTGAGCCTGCAGGACAGATCCGGCACTGGGCACAACTGGAGGAACTATCAAAAAGGGAGAAGGGGAGAACTGTAACGGCGAAAAAACTCTTTACAACAAATTATAACCGTCATTTGGCACTGCAATGACACCGTTATAATGATGGAGTGCCAACGTAATAGAAAAACAGTCAGCTGAAAAAATGTCATCAAGTCTATAAAATGGAAATGCTTTTATGTTTAGGAAGTACGCCCAAAAATACTTATATATACACACCGATCAGGCAAAACATTATGACCACTGACAGGTGAAGTGAATAACACTGATTATCTCTTCATCATGGCACCTGTTAGTGGGTGTCCTCAAAAGTTTATGTTAGAAGCAGGAAAAATGGGCAAGCGTAAGGATTTGAGAGAGGGTCAGAGCATCTCCAAAACTGCAGCTCTTGTGGGGTGTTCCCGGTCTGCAGTGGTCAGTATCTATCAAAAGTGGTCCAAGGAAGGAACAGTGGTGAACCAGTGACAGGGTCATGGGCGGCCAAGGCTCACTGATGCACATGGGGAGCGAAGGCTGGCCTGTGTGGTCCGATCAAACAGACGAGCTACTGTTCAAATTGCTCAGAAGTTCATGCTGGTCCTGAATGAAAAGTGTCAGAATACACAGTGCATAGCGGTTTGTTGCGTATAGGACTACATAGCCTCAGACCAGTCAGGGTGCCCATACTGACCTCTGTCCACCGCCGCAAGCACCAGAACGCCAGATTTGGACCACGGAGCAATGGCCTGGTCTGATGAATCATGTTTTCTTTTGCATCACGTGGATGGCCGGGTGCGTGTGCGTTGCTTACCTGAGGAACACATGGCACCAGGATGCACTATGGGAAGAAGGCAAGCCGGCGGAGGCAGTGTGATGCTTTGGGTAATGTTCTGCTGGGAAACCTTGGGTCCTGCCATCCATGTAGACGTTACTTTGACACGCACCACCTACCTAAGCATTGTTGCAGACCATGTACAACCTTTCATGGAAACGGTATTCCCTGGTGGCTGTGGCCTCTTTCAGTAGGGTAATGTGCCCTGCCACAAAGCAAAAATGGTTCAGGAATGATTTGAGGAGCACAACAACGAGTTTGAGGTGTTGACTTGGCCCCAGATCTCAATCCAATCCAGCATCTGTGGGATGTGCTGAACAAATAGGTCCAATTCATGGAGGCCCCACCTGGCAACTTAAAGGATCTACTGTTAACATCTCGGTGCCAGATACCACAGCACACCTTCAGGAGTCTAGTGGAGTCCATGCCTCGACGGGTCAAGGCTATTTTGGCAGCAAAAGTGGGACCAACACAATATTAGGAAGGTGCTCATAATGTTATGCCTGTTTGGTGTATATATAGATAGCTGAGACACACATTTTATGGTGCAATGTTCAGAATGTTCAGAAAAGGAACTTACTTGCAGTACGTGCCTTGTGGACATGGGTTACATGATGTTGAATTTTGCAAAGATGCGTAGAAACCTGAAGCAATAAATGATTTTTTTTAACCTTTTAAATTTTTATTGAATGCTTAATAAATCTGTAATATTTCAGATTACATTTTATGTCTCATAAATGTAAGATGTGTGTGTTAGGGCTGCACGATTAATCGCATGAGATTGTCATGCGTGTCTCGTCAGTAAAGCCGGTTCTGTGATTAGTGGTAGAGCCGTAGTTCGCGGACAAGCTACGCAATATCGCGTTCATAATCGCAGATGAATCGCCTTCGATTATGAACGCGATATTGCGTAGCTTGTCCGCGAACTACGGCTCTGTATATTAAGTGCCGCTCCATTTGAAAGCAGGTGATGGACATTTACCACTAATCACAGAACCGGCTTTACTCACGAGACACGCATGACAATCTCATGCGATTAATCGTGCAGCCCTAGTGTGTGTATGTAAAAATACATTATCTTCACAATAAATTTGAATTATATATAATATATAAGTTTTTTATATTTTGATATGTAGTAGCATTTGTTTCTGCTTTTTTTCTCCACCCCTCTGTGTCAAATGATTCATATAGCAAAGCGAATGAATGAATGAATGAATGAATGAATGAAGGAAGGAAGGAAGGAAGGAAGGAAGGAAGGAAGGAAGGAAGGAAGGAAGGAAGGAAGGAAGGAAGGAAGGAAGGAAGGAAGGAAGGAAGGAAGGAAGGAAGGAAAGGAAAGAAAGAAAGAAAGAAAGAAAGAAAGAAAGAAAGAAAGAAAGGAAGGAAGGAAGGAAGGAAGGAAGGAATGTTTAAATGAAGAACACATCACTTGTTACCTGGTGTGCAGGCCCTGCAGGAGACAGAGCCTGTGTTATTGTTGTAGGAACCAGTAGGACATGCCTGGCAGACTGGGCTTCCAGTGGAACTAATGCAAAAAAAAAAAAAATGTATATGCTTACATAAAAAAAGCATATGCTTATGCGTTGAATAAACATAAACAATGTAATACTTTCTCCTCTCACTTGCTGTAAAACCCAGATGAGCAGGGCAGACAACCCTGTTGTCCTGCTAGAGGCTGATAGAAACCCTGGACGCAGAGAAGACAGGCTTCAGGTAATACACACAGGCCTGCCTCAGGACAGCAAGAACACAGTAGAGTTTCTGAGAACACAGAAAGAGAAAGTGCATGTGTCAGCTTCAACATGTGAGGAACACTTTAAAGTCAACAATACATGAAAATGAACACACCGTTATCAAAATAAGAGCCAGGGGCGCAGGCCGTGCAGGTGGAGGTGTTGAGCGCGGAGCAGCTGGGCCCTGTAGTGCTGGGAGTGGCAGTGGTTACGTTTGCACTCACTGTGGTGATCGTCACAGCAGGACTAAGTGTTGTCTGACTCATCACCACTCCTACACAACCGCAGACACATGAAAAACCAGCTTAAAATAAATCATATGACATAAAAGCATAATTAAATGCTTTTAAAGGCTTAGTTCCACCATCACCCCACATGTAATTCAAAAACACATAATTTTCTTTCTTCTGTAAAGCACAAAAAAAAAAACATATTTTGAAGAACCCCACACTGTTGTACGGTAGTGTAGATGGTCAGTTTTACTAAATATAAGTATTGTATCTAATTTAGTGTAAAGTACTGTACAGTCACAAATATGATATGATTTTAATTCTTGCTCATTTTGACTCAATACTGCTCGACTTTTTGACAAGGTAATTTTAAAGGTTTATTGCAATGGCATCACATGAATCATGCTCAAATTCTTTCGACTGTGTGTGTTTTTTTATTGTCTGTTGGTGTATACTGTAAATGGCACAGCATGCTTGTTAACCATCAGCAAAATAGGCAAACAGAGTCCTTATTGTGAGCATAATCACATTAGCCATGAGGCCGGTCACCCTCAGCGACTCAAGCTCCCACTGAAGAAATACAATTATTCTGAGGGGACGATCATATGACTTGATTTCACTCCAGAAATACTATGTGAGGGAACCAGGAACCATTTCTCTGTTGGTTCTCTTCCAAGATTTTCCTACTTTTGATACTTTTCAGCTCATTTTAACAAAATGAGGAGGTTGACGAATCACATGTATATTGACAAATGAACCAAGAGGTCATAAAAAACATTAAAATGTCACACTACAGAAAACAAGTACAGGTTTACTATACAGCAGAGGTTCTGGCCAACATATTTGCACATATTTTTAGGTTAAGGCCTGTTAGTAGATTTCACAAAGAAGATTGTTGTTGGTAAAAACCCTCAAAAATGTACTAAAGTTGTTTCTGTATTGGAAAAAAAATTGCTCCACCACCTCTGGCTATTTTGTTTACTAAGGTAAAAATGATGAAACCTCTGGTTAATTTGTTACAAAAGCTAAAAATGGTGAAAAATTATTTAAAAAGGTCAACACCTAAACACAATTCCTCTTTTTTTATTATTATTATTATTTATAAATAATCAACTTTATGTTAATAAAATAAACATTGTCTGGATAGATTAAAAAAAGTATATAAATATAAAAAAATAAAATATATTCTTGCCGAACAGGACGACTGTATCTATGTACATGTATCTAATAATAAAATCTAAATAATCCAATACGTTATAAAAGCATGTTAAAAGTCACAGATTTTCTGTTGATTTGGAAACTCACCCAAAACACAAGCGGTAACGAGAACAAACAAAACCCTCAAACGCTCCATGATCCAGCGATTGACTTCAAGAGTTCCCACTGTTATCCATCTGCCTTCATCACGGTTGACGACAGCATTAGTAAAAGAGTGTAATATTGGGAACTAATGAAGATTTCTTCCCTCACTCTCATTCCCTCTGTCGAGGGCTCATCAAAGTCATATGACACTAATCATGTGATCACATTCCTAAACACTGCTTACTATAACCTTACTATTTTATCATCTACAAACATTCTATACGCATGAACTAAACTAAAACACGACAGAAGTTAGTTGTAATATTTAAGGTGGGTGACACATTAACCAGCTGGACGCCAGTTAAAAGTCCAACAGAGTTTCTCAGAGATTGTTCTGAAGTCCCGCCCTTTTTACCATGGTAACTGTAGGGCAAAATACCATATTCCCTGAGATCACCGGTTACCATGGTTGGTGTTTTTTGAAGAAGTAAAGAAATAGGAAAATTTCTGTAATTTCGCCACGTTTTACACAGTGACACAGCAGTAGAAAAAACAATTAAAGCTGGATAATTCTACTTTTTCACATGGTCCAGTCTGCTCCATTTCAAATGACTGACATTCTTGTTTATTATGTACTTACAGAGCTGGGTAGATTACTTATGAATTGTAATCAGTTACTGATTACAAATTGCATGACAAAATTTGTAATCAGGTTAATGTAATATCTTAGATTACACATTTTTGGTAACGTAATCTGACTACTTTTGGATTACATTTAGATGAAAATTTTAAAAAAAAATATATATTCTATTCACCAACAACAGCCTCGACAGATTCTTTTTAAAGTGCAATGTATGGGCAGTTAATACTTCAAAATATTGTTAGTGTTTGCTTATAGTAACATTGAATAAAACAAAATCACATCTTATGATTTTAAAACATTTTTACTTAAAATTTAGTAAATTTAGAAAATGGCAACATTACAAAAACAAATATTGAAAAACATGCAATTCACAGCAATATCACTGCTACATCAAATATTTCATATTATATTATTATTATTATGATATTTCATATATATATTTCATTTATATTTCATCTATATTTCCCTCTCACCTCCTTAACTTATATACGAACGTATATAAGCAGCTAGTTTATTATGATGAAAAAATATAAACGTTAAAAAAAGAAGTAAATTAGGAGAATCAATGAATTGTGAACAACTTACTGCCATTGTGTGAATAATATGTAATCATGTAATCCATAAAAAAGTAACTGTAGTCTGATTACGAGTATTTTAAAAAGTAGTTTACTCTAATTACAAGTACTTGATTTTTGGAATCTGATTAAGTAATCCAGATTACATGTAATCCGTTACTCCCCAGCTCTGCGTACTTATATATTCTGAACTACAAGGAGAGAAAAAATACAGTATTTTTCCAACATATTCATTTCCTCTTAACCGTTTATTATGGTTTTAAGTGCAAACACTGACTTGAGCATGCCCTGAGTAACACATATGCTATATAATCACATCACACCCACACTGCAGAGGTAACTAATACATTCAGCAAAAACTTAACCAAATTTGTACATGATAACACTAATGAATTAAAACACTGCATATACACAGATACAGAGTGTAAAACAGCCCTTTATGGTGAACAATCACAGATATGGTCATTCAAAACATGGCGATTACAATATAAAAGGTGAAAATATATATGGCTAGAAGTGTGAAAGGTGATATATATTATCCAACACAGTATTTGGTGCATTTTAGTTTCAGATAAGTTACACATTGGGCATAATAAGTAAATAACATGTACTTTTGCATTAGAACAGAACATTTTTACAATAGTAAAATACCACTTATTGCCCATAACCGTTATTTTCTCTGTTTATTTAAGGCTTGTTACAAGTTATTAACCAAATAGAGCTTCCATTTTTGGAAGTTGGAAAAGCAAAACTAACATAGTCCAAAGCAAATTGACCAATTACAAAGAAAAATGTTCTTAAAAGCTTTGTTTTAAATGAATCACTTGATGGAACAGTATTCACACTAGATGCTTGGCTGACAGGTCTTTTTTTACTTCCTTCCCCGTCTTTGGTGGAAACCTCTGGGCAATTCCATAGGGAACATGAGCCGCCACAGTTCCAAGTTCCGCCGCTCCCTCCACGTGGAACATTTGATCGTCGAAGAAGATGTGAGGTCTGATCTTTTCCAGCATGGGGCCTTTAGGGGCTCCTGCTAAGAAGAGAGCCTCATCTGTCTCCAGGCCCCATGAACGCAACGTCTTGAGGGCCCGGGTGCCTGAACTGGCTGCACTGCGAGCTGTAACCAAATAGGTGCGGATGGGACAGTCCAAGCGCTGGCCTTTGGCATAGAATTTCTGCTGCAGTTTCCCCAGGGCTTCCAGGAAACCCTTAAGTGGTCCCTATAGGAAAAAAGATAATAATTCACTATTGTCAAAAGTAGGGTTGTCATTGTACCAAAATTTCAGTAGTCGGTACAATACCAGTAAAACTTGGTACCAATTTCGTTACCTGAGCAAAAACTGTTGAATGGTAACCTACACTACTTTGCAGTGTACTTAGCAGCATTAAAAACTAAACTTGTATTCAAATTGTGAATGGGTAATAAAAAGAAAGCGAATAAAGAGAAGAGCCCTTCCTTCATAATCACTAAGAGGCCTTTTACGTGACACCATTTTCAACTAAAAACTAAAAATGCAAACTTTATAAAACGGGTTTCAAATTGCAAGTTTTTGAAAACGAAAGGCTACCATTATTGTTTCCCAGTAAACTACAAAAAAGCGAATTTGTTAAAATGGTGATGTCATGCGCATGTGTATAGAGTACCTCAGGGATGACGTGTTTTCATAGGCCAACCCGGAAGTTAGAAAAGGTTCCCTCGGTTGAAAGCCTATGCATTTTTCCCATAGACTTTTGGAAAATCGCAGAAAATAAGCTCTGTGTTTAACAAAGGGTTATGACACTTACACGTTTTGTCTATCAAGATAATCTTTACAAGTTAAAACAACATAAATACATTTTGAAGCCTAAATAAAGTCGTCAGATATAAAAAGCTAACAGTAGGCTATAAACAGACTACAGCACACCATGGTCGCGGATCAACGTCGTCACCACCAAGCTTCCTCAAACTGTATTTAAAAAACAACTTTATTTATAAACATGCTCGCTGATTATGATCTGTGCTGTGTATGAATACTTATCCACTTTTTCATGAGAAATGCTGTCCAAATGTCCCGTTTTTAATGATGACGCCTAAAGTCCCCGCCAAAGGAAGTAGTCCCTTTTAGCAATTTGTTAGCAACCGCTGTTTTTAAGACACAGTAAAGGTTTAAAAAAATCACAAGCGGGTTATAACTGGTGTGTTTTATGTCATAGATCAAAACGTGAAAATATTTAGAGGCTTTGTTAACCACAGACCTTATTTCAGGCGATTTAGCAAAAACCCATTCAAAAAACCCATAGACTTTACGGCGTTGGAACCAGAAGCCCTAAAATGCTAACTCGCTTCCGGGTTTTGCCTACAAAAATGCGTCATCCCTGAGGTACTCTATTACGTGTTCAGTCTATAGGCGCGTAGCGTGTCTTTACAAAGTGATATCGCCACCTACTGGCCTGGCATGAATAATACAGTGTTTATAATCGTTTTCGCGGATCATTTTGCATTTTCCATTTTTAGTACATCGTTGTCGTGTAAATGTACCCTAAGGTTGCCAATCTCTAAGGGTCCGTTTACTCGACAACGATGTACTAAAAATGGAAACGTTTTTTCTTTGTACAGATGACAACTATATCAAAAAATAACAGTGCAATAAGACCAAAAATGGCAATAACCAGTTTCGAATGTTTTAGACAGACATTAAAATGTTATTTACACAAACAAACAAGATACAAATAAATAAAATAAAGACCAAACAATTGCTATTAACATGACCAAATCCCTGATCCATGAAAATAACTAAAAACTATGTATTATGCATTCCAGTAGTTAGCGATAGTTACTTTGTAAAGAAAGACTACGGATCTGCGCACGTCTTTTACAGAGCACTGGCGCCAAACACACATGCCTACAGACTAAACATGTAATACACATGTGCATACCATCACCGTTTTCACATATTCAAGTTTTTGCATTTACACATAGACGGTATCGTTTTCAAAAGCTTGTACTTGTAAAGTTTGCATTTTCAGGCCACCAAAACACTTGTCATGTAAATGAACGGCTAAAACGTGTAAAAAGTGCAAGGTCACTGAATTCTGCACTCTTGCGAAAACTCGTTATAATAAAATTCTGTATTAATCGTACAATGAATCTCTACATCTTTACATCATGTTTAGATTTTGTTGGTTATAATGAACAGCTCACAGTGAACAAAGCAAAACCTCATGCGTTTTTAGCGGTGTTAAACAGAAAACTGTTCATCTTACGGACTAGCACCTCTGATAGGCCACTGAGTTCATACGCTCAACAGGTATGATTGTGATTGGCTACAATGCTCAATGCTTGTAAAAACATGCTGTAAAAAGAAACCTTTGATGCTCAGAGATCGCCCAAATAAAACACGAATGAGTACGTTCGAAAGCAGCGTCAATCAGCACGTACCGACTATAAAAGGTTTAAGAATTCACACTGTATAACATTACACTACTATTAAATTTAAATTGAACATACACGATCAAGGGGTTTATTTTCATGGGCTTTCTCATGCTCAAAGAACTTGTCCAGTCCGTGGGCTTTATAAATTCTCTCCGACTCATCCGAGAAGAGAACGGCATCTCCATCAAAGGCCACTCGCAGCTGAGTCTCCGGCACCTCTGTGATTTTTCCTTGTGAGAATACTGTAGCTGCTGCAATTCCTAAAAAAAAAAAAAAAAAAAAAAAAGAATTTCACATTAAACAAGATTTGTATATTTATGATTCTACCGTTAGAAGATAATCAATTCTCCAAACACTCCACTCACCTTCTTCAATGGCTTCTCTAACTTTCAGTGAATCAGCTGACAGATAAAGGTTGGTGTGGTAGGCTTTCAGATACCCAATGGGACTTTTGCCTCCAGTCATACAAAAGCGCTCTATAAACAGCTCTGGAAATAACAGACAACCCAAGACATTATTTACGCTTTTACATAATTACATAGAGATGACTACCGCCAAACTGAAGAAGTCAAGTCAAGTCAAGTCATCTTCATTTATATAGCGCTTTTCACAATACATATTGTTTCAAAGCAGCTTCACAGTGACAATAAGAAAATTATTATCGAGCTAAAGTTGGTTTTTGATTGAATGACTTCCGTTGCACTTAAAAAGCTACTGTTACGTATGAAAGAAACAGAAAAAGCATACAAAAACACATTAAAGAAAACAGGTTTTCTGATAAATCAGCGTCTCTGGACATAACAATACCTCAATATAGTCTTTTGATAACAGCAATAAGCTCAGTAAGGCATGAATTATGGTAATATGTGAACTTAAAAGGGATGGTTCACCCAAAAATGAAAATTCTAATACAAGTTCCCCGTGTTTCAAAGGGACACAAATTCCTGATGTTTATTCAGTGAAAAGCAGAGCTTTGGGGTCAAAGATGTTTTGACTTACGGTGATGATTAATTGAATTTATGAGCCGAAGTCCCACATGAGCATGATTGCTGGTCATCAGAACCACATCAAAGAGCTCTTCACTGTCTGGATACAGCTCTCTGAGTCGAGCATTCACTGCCTCCACTGCCTACACAGAAAATAAAAGAACATTTCCCTATATCCATAGCACTGTTGGACAGTGTGAGCATTTATTATGACAGATAATTAATTATCTCCATTAAGTTGAGATCATTTTACTGATACCATTGCTGTGCGTAAGTACATTAGAACAGGTTTGACCTTAATGAAGGGGAAAGCAGGTCCGGGTGCAAATGGCTCAACCTCATGTTGGATCTGGTAGTTCAGATAATCCTCCATTCCCTGCTGCTCATAAATGTCCTGCTCCTGATCCATATTGAAGAGGGCGCGGGAGGACACCGCGATAGTGATGGCATTCTGAGGCTTTGGCTGAATAAACAATTTTGCATTATTGACAGCAGGACAAATATTTTTGATTACTATTTGAGTGTTATTTTCAAATTTTGTAATAAATAAATACATAAATAAATTAGGCTATCAATTTACAACTGATGCAAAAAAGACAAAATTGTCAACAACCAATTTTAAATAAATAAATGGTCAGAAACCACTTTCAAATGTTTTTAGACAAGAAAGAAAGTTCCCATTAACAACATCAAATGTTATTTAAATAAATAAATAACTGTGCAATAAGACCAAAAATGGCAATAACCAAATTTGGATGAGTTTAGACAAACAGATAGGTATTTAAAATGTTATTTACACAAACAAACATAAATAAATAAAAGACCAAACAATTACCATTAGTAACATCAAATGTTAAATAAATAAATAAATAAATAAATAAATAAATAACAGTGCAATAAGACCAAAAATGGCAATAACCAGTTTCAAATGTTTTTAGACAGACATTAAAATGTTATTTACACAAACAAACAAGATACAAATAAATAAAATAAAGACCAAACAATTGCTATTAACATGACCAAATGTTAAATAAATAAATAAGTAAATAAATAAATAAATAAATAACAGTGCAATATGACCAAAAATGGCAATAACCAGTTTCAAATGTTTTTAGACAGACATTAAAATGTTATTTACACAAACAAACAAGATACAAATAAATAAAACAAAGACCAAACAATTGCTATTAACATGACCAAATGTTAAATAAATAAGTAAATAAATAAATAACAGTGCAATAAGACCAAAAATGGCAATAACCAGTTTCGAATGTTTTTAGACAGACATTAAAATGTTATTTACACAAACAAACAAGATACAAATAAATAAAATAAAGACCAAACAATTGCTATTAACATGACCAAATGTTAAATAAATAAATAACAGTGCAATAAGACCAAAAATGTCAGTAACCAATTTCGAATGTTTTTAGACAAATACATATTAAAATGTTATTTACACAAATATACACATAAATAAATAGACCAAACAATTGCTGTTAACATCAAATGCTATTTTAAAAAAAAGACCATAAAATCGCCAGTAGCAGCATAAAATGTTAAATAAATGAATAAAATAATAATAGTTCATAGTAAAAGTTCATTACAGTAAGACCAACAAGTGACTTAACCAAACGTCTTCAAAATAAACTCTTTTTCGTCGTAAATCGCTACGCAATTTGCGTTGTTGCAACAGTAATCAAATCACGTAGCCTACATATAAAAGAGCAACTGGTCCTAAGCGTTTGCTCATATCGCATTTTCTAAAAATGGCGCCTACCAAATTTTGCGTTGTGATTTTATCTCGGATCATAGTCCCTTTCTGTTGATTGCCTTAGTATTTTGTTTGCTGATACACTGTTGAATACAGGCTATGTTTTACTCCCACTTCCAGGCATCACTGCACCAAACGCTCTCACGGTCACGCCATCGTGTCCGCGCGCCTGTTTCATGTCTCGTTGCAGGTGTCGCGTGTATTTTTAGAGGCATTATCAAATGCAGATAACTCTGGTGAGCTCAAAACAAACCTTCATGGTTTTTATCACGACTAGTGTATATACTATCATGTTGGTATATTGTAAGGAACTTTAATACAGACTCACCGGTTTAGGTTTCTTGCTGGGGCTCGACTGGTTCTCCTTCCTCTCCCAAAAAGTGTCTTTCATCAGTGGTTTATTCATGATAAACAGATGAGAGACTGATGGTCAGAAGAGCCCTGCCCTGTTTGACCAACACAAACACTGAGCAGTCACATCCCCTGGAGCAAAGCAGAATCCAGAAAGCAATCACACTGATTTAGATGTGGTCAAACTGAAGGGACGCTGCCTTCATCCTCATCTCTTCCCACACCATCACATCTCCATCATTTACTGCTTCCAGGGATCGATGATGGAGGATCTCCCTGTGGCATCCACTAAGCTATGAAAGTGGGTTTACATCATCTTTGCAAATGGAGGAAATGTATTTAGGACTCTGGGGATCTTAGCCAACTGATGCAGATCTCAGAAATGTTCCCATGACAACTGCTGGTGTTAGGAGGCACCTAAAAGACATACTTGACTGATTCATAAGAGCACTTCATAATGACTACAAAATACATAATGTAATATTTTTCATATTAAAATATAGGAAAAGGTCAAGTTAGTTTTTTTTTTTTTTTTAAAGAAGTCTCTTATACTTCAATTTTTTTTAAAATAAAAAATTCAATAAAAAAAAAAGAAATAGCGAGAAATATTACATTTAAAATAACAGCTTTCTATTTTAAAATATGTTAAAATGTAATTTATTGCGAATGGCAAACCTGAATTTCCAGCAGCCATAAGGCATTACATAATGATCTTTCAGAAATCATTCTGATATGATTTGGTGCTCCAGAAACTTTTATTATTATCTATGTTGAAAACAGTTGTGGTGCTTAAAAGTGCCCTAGAATTAAAAATTTGAATTTATCTTGGCATAGATAAATAACAAAAGTTCAGTACATGGAAATGACATACAGTGAGTCTCAAACTCCATTGTTTCCTCCTCCTTATGTAAATCTAATTTGTTTAAAAGACCTCCAAAGAACAGGCGAATCTCAACATAACACCGATTGTTACGTAACAGTCGGGATCATTAATATGTACGACCCCAATATTTGCATATGCCAGAACATGTTCAAGGCATTAGACAAGGGCAGCCAGTATTAACGTCTGGATCTGTGCACAGCTGCATCATCAGACTAGGTATGCAAGCAAGAACAATAGTGAAAAATGGCAGATGGAGCAATAATAACTGACATGATCCATGATATCTTGATATTTTTAGTGATATTTGTAAATTGTCTTTCTAAATGTTTCGTTAGCATGTTGCTAATGTACTGTTAAAAGTGGTTAAAGTTACCATCGTTTCTTACTGTATTCACGGAGACAAGAGCAGTTGCTATTTTCATTTTTTAAACACTTGCAGTCTGTATAATTCATAACAACTTCATTCTTTATAAATCTCTCCAAAAGTGTGTAATGTTAACTTTAACCACGGAGCACCGTCAAACTCATTCAGAATCAAATGTAAACATCCAAATAAATACCATACTTACGCGATTAGACATGCTGCATGATGAACACTTTGTAAAGATCCATTTTGAGGGTTATATTAGCTGTGTAAACTTTGTTTATGCTGTTAAAGGCAAGCGCGAGCTCCGTGGGCGGGGAGCGTGAGCATTTAAAGGGGCCGCAGCCTAAATCGGCTCATATTTAATTATGCCCCAAAATAGGCAGTTAAAAAAATTAATAAAAAAAAATCTACGGGGTATTTTGAGCTGAAACTTCACAGACACATTCAGGGGACACCTTAGACATATTACATCTTTTAAAAAGAACGTTCTACGGCACCTTTAATATTTTTGTGGAATCCATTATACATACAGTCAAACCAAAATTTATTCAGACACCTTGAACATTTCATTCATTAATACAGTTTATTCACTATAGTTTAAAAAATGGTAATATAACATGACAAGATCCGAGTTAAACTGTGTCAGAAAAATTAATCAGATAACACTTAAGCAAAACAGTCAGGTCAAAGTGTCTGAATAATTTTTGGTCCCACATTTTTATTCTGCTATCCTCACTGACATAAATGAATTATAGTGTCCTGCACCCACTAGTAAAAAAAATATTTAAAAAATGATATCTAGTGTCTGAATAATTTTTGGTTTGACTGTATATTTTTTAACAAAAAAAACAAAAAAGTTCAGAAGAACAGCATTTATTTGAAATATAAATATTTTGTAACATTGTCTTTACTGTAACTTTTGATTAATTTGAGGCATCATTGCTAAAGAAAAATATTAATTTCTTAAGAAAAAATTCAGAAGGACTAACAGATTAGATTTTTCAAGATCATTAAAGAATATTGATCGTCTCAAACCATTTCATGGTGAGTTAGCTTTGCAATCCTATTGAAATGGAGGTTTTTGTCATTAGGCAGCAGGTTCTGTAGAGATGTTTCTCTTGGTGGCAAACAGAAGACATTCTTTACAGCTACCTGAAAACTGCCTCAGATGATGGTGATATTCCTCTGGAATTAAACTGGAAGATTCACATGCCCCGTTACATGCACACATTTATCAAACAAAAGCACTGATATCCTCTCACTTTAATACTTCTGGTTCTAATGTATTAACAAAAGTTTAATGATGATTTCAGAGCAGCATATAAAAATGATGTGAATGAGTAGGAATGCTTAACAACCCTTTAATTTCCATGTGCTTTTGTTTTGTTTGTATTCCACTGATGGCGACTAGTGGCTGAATGTTTAATTGCAAAGGTGATTACTAAATACTGTGATGTACTTCGAAATGTTTTACTGTTGAACATAAAAAAAAAAAAAAGTTGAATTACAAAAAAAAAAAAATGATTTCAGCATTTAAAACAAAAACTGGGTATATGTGATCTTAATATCCAATGCATATATCTCAGAATAGGCCAATGCACCTCATGTCATCCATTTGTACTCCAAAAACAAAGACACAAGAAAAACAGCAGAGACCTTCAGTTATGTAAAGAAAACTTCATTTATTACTTTCATCGCATGACATAAATACTTAGTAGACTTCGAAAAGTTCTTCTTTACATCTTATTAGACTGAACCGGCCATTACAAAATAAGAACAAGCTTTGAATAAATAGAGTAAATTCTCTCATTGTGATTCTCTTTATACAGAAAAAAGTAATTTTGTACATATATAATTTCATTATTTTTGTTCTCTGTAAAATAAAACATCTGTATAATTTTAAAGACTCGTATCTTATTTTTAATACAAAAAACAAAACAAAACAAAAAAAAAAAAACAAACAAAAAAGATTCAGAAGAGGGCACAAATCAGAAACTGAGCTTATCACATGACAGGCTGGAAGTTGAGTCTTCAGACGCTGAACCTGCCATCCGAGGAAGTATTCGACCTTTGGCTGATTCTCAGTCACCGTCTCATTTCAAATCATAAAACATTCCAAGAGTAGCTGTAAAAATCAATCCTTCAGTATCATGCCGATGTACAATCAAGACATTCCTGAGGAACACTCATGATATCAAAACAGGAAGCAACAAGAAAAATGACAATTGTTCCACTCTGCAAATGTCTACTTGATCGTACCACTCAATAAAGATGGAAATCTGTATACAAGACTATATCGTATCAACCCGGAAGTGATTCTAAAGCTATAACTGGAGTAGTGTGCAACGGCAAATTGATTCCAGTGTCAGGTGAAGCGGTCTATCCCAACACTGACGGACCTAGAATCTGTTCAGCTGACTTCAGGTGAGTAATATGAAGGCAAAGCAATCAAGAGGTACTTTCAAATCTTATTATAACAACCAACTCCAGTAGTGGTAAATCTGGAAATAATAAAATGACCATGCTTTTAAAGGGATAGTTCACCCAAAAATTAAAATTCTGTCATTCACTTACCCTCAAGTTGTTCCAAACCTGTATGAATTTCTTTCTTCTGCTTAACACTAAAGAAGATATTTTGAAGAATGTCAGTAACCAAACAGTTGTTGGGCCCCGTTGACTTCTAAAGTATTTTTTTCCCATACTATGGACGTCTATGTGGTCCAATCAAATGTTTGGTTACCCAAATTCTTCAAAATATCAGCAGAAGAAAAAAATTCATACAGGTTTGGAACAACCTGAGGGTGAGTAAATAATGACAGAATCTTCATTTTTGGGTGAACTATCCCTTTAAGAAAAAAAAAAGGAACTGAAAAGTCTGAATAAATATAGCTGTACCCTGCCGTTCCAAATGATCATAAGGGAAACGTAAATGCCATTTATCATTATAAACCTTTAAATATGCATAAATGAACAACAACAACAAAAAAAAAAAGTTTTGCAGAATTTTAAAGCTGTAGACATTGTGAATGTCCAGTAAACGCAGCAGTATGATGAGAGCGAGGACCGGTTTGAATACGGGAATGATTAGCTTTAACACTCGGTCAAAGGTAATGAGGCAGAAAGAGGTAAAGTATTAACCATCAACCAGCAGAATCAAACTGCCTCAAGTGTGATGTAGCTTACAATATTGCTAGAACTGGTCATACTCAACTTAATAAACGCCACTTTACAAGATGCATGCAAACATTATTAGACCTTTATCTTACTAGAAACCATTTGTATTTGGCTGCATGGGTGCCAAGGACTTACAATAATAATTTTGGCAAAAAGGAATGTGTTCTGTACTCATTAATAAGGCTAAATAAATATATGACATGATAAATTATGTAATTCATACTATTTCAGATTCTTTAGTGTTGGAAAACAGTGTCTAATAAAGTATCTACTGAGAATGTTTAACACTAAGATCTCAGAAACATGTAATTAACATCTGAAATCAGGTGCAAGGTTCAAGATAACTTACTGTAAAATGACTTGAGATCATTACACATAATAAATCATCGAATGTGGCATCGATTGCAAGCTGTAGCCGACTTCAAATGCTCCTCTATTTGCCATACAAAGTGCATAATATGTTAGCCAGTAGTGTTTGTCATATCGCTCCATTTCAGATAACGTGTTTAGGTCAAAACCGTTTTGAAGCACAATATCGACATGCTCAATCTTAGACCAGCTTGACTGCAACAACTGGTGCATTTATACGGCTCCTACGTAAATTTATAGCAATTACGGATATTGCCTGTTTATAAGAAAATAATCCTCAGTTTGATTTCTAAAAGGTGATGAAGTTATAAAAGCAGGTGTTTTGCAGTTAATACTGAGGTTTCAAAAGCAGTGTACAAAACTAAAACAATTTTCCTGATCACATTGAGATCTTAAACCAATACAGGATCATGATGTAGTATTTCTTTCATTAGTTAATGTCAAAAGGAGGTCAGATTTCCAGGTTATCCCCAAAATCGGAAAAAAATTGCATAAAGAAAATGAAGCCAATTTTAGGCTGATTAAAAATAAAATCAGCATGAATTGAATTCAGCACAATTATTGTGAATACATCACAATTTATTTTTTCACATTACAATAATGAGAATTGGCAAAGTGCTAAATGACCTTAACATTAATGCAGAGATATAATAAATCAGCTTCATTTCCTTTATGTAACATTAATTAAAATGTCAGTCTTTTTATTTTGCAGTAAAAATATGACCCAGATGTCATATTTTTGACAGGATTCATGAGATTCGTCATTATACATCTTCAAATATGATTAACTTTCTACAATTGCAAATAAAACGTAGTGGTTGGTCATTATATAATCCACAAAAAAAGTGCAAAGACAAAGAAAGGCATCTGCCTATTAGTGTAGAAGACAGTCAGGATTGACCGATACGGTAGTGTAGGCATACTGTAACGGGACGGAACCGCGTGAGAGGGGTCAACAGGGATGAGGTAGGGGGTGTAAAGTGTTCTTTTGTACCAGAGGGAAAAGCAGAAGGCTCCCAAACTGCTGTAAAAGGCAATTACTTTACAGTTACAGAAAGAAAAGAAAAAAAAGAAAAAGAAAAGAACATCCAAGTGTTGCACATTCATTTGCATGAGGAATATGAGAGAATCTTCTCTTTTGGAAGATATATTAAATCCATGTCAAACTTTCAAGCATATATACACACATCTTTTTTTTTTTTTTTTGGCCATTCAACTAAATCCTCAAATATTACTTCTGTTTTACAGAAAGCAGCATTATTTTCTTAAAAAAAAAAAAAAAAAAAAAAATAATAAATTGGGAAAAAACAAACATCTGTGCTATATTGTGCCACAAAGGTGTCACTGATGGTGCAGTTAGTGTTAGTATTATTGTCTTCATAAGTCACAGTTTGTTATTCTCATATTTATAATGTGCTCACAGTTTACATTCATTCTAGAAATCTGAGCCCATAAAATCTCCGGCGCTAATAAAGCCGCAATTACTGCCAGACAAAATCCTGTTAACAAGCTGCATGTCTCTTGTTTGTGTTGTTCGGGTGCACTTCTGTTTCACAGAATAGACCGCTTGTTCCATGCTCGATTAAAGCAAATTTGTAATTAAGCTCATTATTCAAAAGCAAAGCCCTAAATAAATACTTTGGCTCCCATAGCGATGGGGTACTTCCTTTATGTGCTTGAGGCCTTCCCAACCCGTCCATTCGAGTCCTTCTCGCTTTGTTCCCTGGTCAAGGATTTTTCTTTTGCTTTGAAGTGATTGCATTTAGTGTTCATATTTACAATTTTTTTTTTTTTTTTTTTGGATGGTGAAAATGATGTGCATGTCTGTTCTCACTGAAGTATCAAACCTCAGTAAAACTTCTTGTAGTGTGCTTATGTCTTTCTGTGTTGTGTGGATGTATGGTGTGGTCAAATACCAGTCCTGTCGCTGTAGAAAGGCGTTACGTGGAACATGTAGCAGTGAGTGCAAACTCTCACCGGCTTCATCTGACCGTATCTAGGCAACGGAGCTGAATGTGAAGAGCAGCGGGAACAGAAGATCTGCAATAAATATAAATCATCTTATTAAGATTGGAATCAAGTGAAATTGTTGTTGCAAACAATGTTCTTTCAGCTGAAAGCGATAGAGAGCAAGAGATTAAGCTTAAAGGGCTAGTTCACCCCCCCTAAAAAAAGAAAATTCTGTCATTAATTACTCATCCTCACGTCGTTCCAAACACGCAAGACTTTTGTTTATCTTCGGAACATAAATTAAGATCAAGCAAACATGCTTGAGCTTCCACTTACCACAACCGATGTGGTTAATGAATGTTTATAAGTGAATAAAAGCCTAAATTCAATCATTTAATCATGTAAAGCGATCGTGTCTCTTTAGAAAATTTGGACTAAACCACTCAATTCATATGGATTTGTTTTGCGATCTCTTAAACTTGTTGAAGCGTCAAAGAGTCAGTCGCGTACCTGTCTATGAAGGGATAGAAAGCTCTCAGATTTAAGTAAAATATCTTAATTTGTGTTCCGAAGATGAACGAAAGTCTTACAGGTTTGGAACAACATGAGGGTGAGTAATTCATGATAGAATTTTCATTTTTGGGTGAACTAACCCTTTAATAACCTGATAGTTATTAGTAAAGATAGTTATTAGTTAGTTTAAGAGTTTAGGGAGACTGACTATTTATAAGTTTATAAGTTAAGTTAGTTTATAAGTTAAATTTTACAGCTGTGGAGAAAACGAATGGGATTTTTCCATCTGGAGCCATCTGTTGCACTCTATTCTGACAAGATCTGACTGCTGTACCTTTCCACAGCTCCTGCAGTGATGTTTTCTTCTGATGACTGTAAATGGTGCTTTACATGCAATGCAGGAATTGCAGGCCTCATCTGGTACCCATTCAGGAGGATCTGATGTTGAAAGAAGAACAGAAAAAGGGTTGCAAAAACTGATAGAGGTCTGCAGGTGTTGTAAGCAGTGGCTGTTTACATATTACTTATTAGCATAAAATAAATAAAATAAAATAAAATACAAAAAAATTCTCATTTTCATTTAGTTTAACTTGAAGTACTCAAATAGCTAAAACTGAAATAAAAATTGAATAACTAATTACTATATGAAGAGTTTGGTTCCAAAACGCGATAAACGCCATTTTCAAAAAACTGAGTTTCCGCCTAAATCAGTATTGTATCTGGTCGGTATTGAAAAGTAATTTATTAATTTTGCGCAAAATGCGATATCCGTCGTGTTATTCTGTCATGTTTTCCCCCTTTCTTCCCAAAACGCAACAAACGCCAGTCTCCTTTTTCTGCAGAACGTGATATATCCGCTCAACCAATCACAGCGCTCCATTCCACCCACTGTAAACATTGAAGGCTTTTTTTAAAAGCCGTTTTTAATACCAATGTACTTGGCAAACGTGTTTATTTAACCGTGCGGTGGCGCCAGATACTCTTTAATCGGTAATGACAAATAATTCATAACATTAACAAAATTACCATTGCATTTTTAGTAAAATGCCTGTATATAAAATAAATATTGGCAAAGTTTAGACTCTGTCATATATGTGAATCAACTTACTTTGTTGTGCATTTTCAATTTGAAAAATAACTTTTATATTGATGGATTAATTGCATTTTGAAAAAAAAAAAGTGTCAGGAATTTATTGCATTTTGGGAAAAAAATAATACGTTTCTATAATAAACTTTTTAAAATCAAAATGTAGATTTGAATTTTTAATGTTTTTATATCCAAAAGATGCTATGTGAAAGTTTGAAACAGAAAATAGGGATTTTCATCTTGCCACTTTCTTGGTAAAGAAAACACATTCTTACTCAAAATAATCAAAATGGAGTTATTGCATTTTGGAACCAAATTCTTCATATGCAACAAATTTACTAAATTTAGGTAAAATTGAAATGATATTAGCAAGTCAATGAAACTAAAATAACACTGTCTCAACTTCAATATCAGACATTTTAAAACATTTTGAGCATGTCTACAACCACTTCCAGAGGTTGTCAAAAAACATTTGACTGGTTTGATATTGTAGTGTAAACACTCATGTGGTCAAATGTGTTCAAATAGCCACAAAAGACCCAAAAAAGACCAAAAAAAAAAAAAAAAAAAAAAGACCAGAAAGTGGACAAGAGTAGTATGTCCAAATTCACAGCTTCATAAAACAGCAGGCAGAAAGCTCCTGGATGACCTACTACTTCCGTCAAGAATCTGAATGTGCATACTAAAGGTTCTTTACTATCCCAAAAGGACACGGGGGAGGATTTGTAAATGGTGGGCAAGTGACGCAACTTACGTATAAGGTCACATGACAGTGCCAACAAGGTGGATTTAGACATATTCATACTAAATAGAACATACTTTGTCACCGATAAAAAAAAAAAAGTAAGTACTTGAAAAGTACCTATTCAATGTATGCGATTTCAGATGCAGCCTAGGTTTTGAACACAGTCGTATTGTGAACATCAAAATAAAATTCTCTTCATATTGTGAGCATATAGGTGGTGTACTGAACTAACCTTCAAACTGTCCCTCTCGGGCTTTGGCAGCGAGCTCTGATGAAGAGATGGTCTCCTGACAGAGAGCGCAATCTTCCAGTACTGCACTGCCGAGACACGGACCTGAGGTGCATATCAAACAGCACATTAAACTAATGATGTCTGGCATCAAGCGATGAAAACATGCTGTTATAGTTTCCGTATCTTTCAGAAGCACACTGACCTTTCTTGGGCTTCTCATTGTCCCCTTGATCGGATTTTGTAGCCATGACCTCAAATAAAGTCTTTAAGATGCTTCTCAGGTCACTCGCATAATTTGTTTGCAACTGATCAGCCACACCTTCAGATATTTGAAAAGAAGACATCAACACAAGAATTGTTACTTAGTTCCTGGGGTTTAATTTAGTAGAAAATATGCTTTACCACTTAAACATGGCTTTACCACAAAAGCTCCACAGGCAACAAATCCATGTCAATTCAATGTCATTAGGTAACACACCTGATATGCAGACAAAAAGACGATGGATGAGGTCACTACTGCTATGGAAACGGGATCGAATTTTGTTGTGAGCAGCAAGTTTGGCAGCTTGCAAAGCCACTTGAATCTCCTGGTGATCCAGATCCTCAGACATGTCCGAGCTGGTTGTCAGGCTACTGACAGGGCTGAAAGAGAAAAATATTAGATTTAAATGAATAATAATAATAATAATAATAATAATAATAATACCATATCTCTTCTAAAATATAATTTATAACAGCAAATTTAAAAAAACAAACAAACAAAACAAAACAAAAAACAATGAAGTGTGACTAAGTAATTCCATGGTTTGAAACAGGGTGAAGATTGCTGGCCTTCATCAAGGGAGAAATTCACATAATCAAGTTAATCCAAAAAGTGTGACCCTATGGCTGAGGGAACACTGTGGATTTTGTTTTGCTGGAATTACAGGGCAAATTTTAGGATTTGATTTTCACATATCATTCACATCGGCATTAAAAGAAATATTTCTGAAAAAAATGTGCTTGTCAAAGTGTTATATCATATGTTGCTATGTGCAACAAGATATTCTGAGAGGTTGTTCAAAGCATTGGCATGTCATTACTAAGGGCGGTTGGGTGGCTGACAAAAAGGGTCAAAAGAACCCACTGCTAGAGTTCTCAATATCTCCAAAGCAACTGCATTTAAAGTATACATTTAATCAGTTCAAGCATTTCCTGAGAAACGAACACAGGACCTTGGCATTGCTAACTGAGCCATTAGAACATTACTGTGTTTGTTTGAACATCTCAACCAACCCGAAACAGCACCATTGTCTAACCATTGGCTTTTGGGAGGGAGTAACAATGAAAAATGGGTAAATGAGTATTTAAAAACCTGTTTGAAAACCAAAATTACACACCTTAGCTAGTACAACCACAAACTAAACACAACCTACAGAGTGCTTCAGGAATGAGTCCTAAAACCCGGTAATAAGTTGCCATTTTTGCTCTTCTGTCCTATAGTCCCAAGTCAATTGGTTTTATAAATGGGTTTTGATTAAATGCCAGAAATAAAGTTAACACAAGCCCAAGATATATATACATATAATTTTTATACATTTACAAGCTATTATGGGTCTTGAAAAAGGTAGATGCTCACAAGTGGCTACAGAGGTTGTCATGGACATAAAATGGCCTCACGCTGAACAGAAAAACTCATTTCCTCACTAGTCGACTTGTTTATAGCCTAAATTTTGCTTTTTATTTCTGGTGATTGTATTTAAGCTTTAGAGCTTAAAAGGGTTAGTTCACCCATAAATGAAAATTCATCATTTACTCACCCTGATGTCATTCCAAACCAGTAAGACTTTCATTCAACTTCATTCAACACTCTCAGATTTTATAAAAAAAATCCTTCATTTGTTATCAAAAGATGAACGAAAGTATTGTGGTTTGGAACAACATAAGGGTGAATAATTAATGACAGAATTTTAAAGGTGCCCTAGAACTGAAAATTGAATTTACCTTAGTTAAATAATTAGAGTTCAGTACATGGAAATGACATACAGTGAGTCTCAAACTCCATTGTTTCCTCCTTATGTAAATTTGATTTGTGCAAAAGACCCCAGAAGAACAGGCGAATCTCAACATAACACCAACTGTGACGCAACAGTCGGGTCATTAATATGCACGCCCCTAACTTTTGCATATGCCAGCCCATGTTCAGGGCATTAGACGAGCCTGTATTAACGTCTGGAGCAGCACAGCCGAATCAACAGACTTTATGCAGGTAAGCAAGCAAGAACAATAGCGAAAAAAGGCAGATGGAGCATTAATAACTGACATGATACGATATTTTTAGTGATATTTGTAAATTGTCTTTCTAAATGTTTCATTAGCATGTTGCTAATGTTGTTAAATGTGGTTAAAGTTACCATCGTTTCTTACTGTATTCACAGAGACCAGAGCCATGTCGTTATTTTCATTATTAAACTCTTGCAGTCTGTATAATTCATAAATGCATCTTCATTCTTTATAAATCTCTCCAAGTGTGTAATGTTAGCTTTAGCCCTGTTAGCCACAGCATAGGCTAATATCAAACTCATTCAGAATCAAATGTAAACATCCAAATAAATACTATAATTACATGATCTGATATGCTACATGACGAACACTTTGTAAAGATCCATTCTGAGGGTTATATTAGCTGTGTGAACTTTGTTTATGCAATGTATTATAAAGTTGCGAGCTCGGGGGAGGGGAGCGCGAGCATTTAAAGGGGACGCGCGCTGAATCGGCGCATTTATAATTATGCCCCAAAATAGGCAGTTGAAAAAATTGAATAATAAAAAATCTATGGGGTATTTTGAGCTGAAACTTCACAGACACATTCAGGGGACACCTTAGACTTATATTACATCTTGTGAAACAGGGTTCTAGGACACCTTTAATTTTTGTGTGAACTAACCCTTTAAGATTAATAAACCCTGTGTTTAGTTGTGAATATTATATTGATGAACAAAACGTGTAAGAATCATAAACTTTTGTTGGTCACAGAGCTTATTTTCTGCAATAATCCAAAAAGCAATGGAAAAATCCTATTTGCTTTTTGTTGAGGGAACCAGGCTCTTGCTAACTTCTGGGTTGGCCTATGAAAATTTGTCATCCCTGCAGCACTCCATAGCAACAGTGCTCACATATTCCACCATTACCCATCAGATAAAAGTTTACCTGGGTGTGTATGAACTTGACAAACTGCATGTAGTGACAGAAACACCGTCAATGTCACTGCTGGGGACAGAACTGAGGGGGGACCCTTGAGAACTGCTGCAGACCATTCCGAAAAAAACATGGGAGGGGGGTGAAAATGAAATATGAGAACTGAAAAGAACGGCAACCTTCATAATGAAATTAACTCATATACAAAACAAGGTAACAAACAAAACATTTTCAAGGTTTTTCAAATCAAGAAAACCTTAAGGTATGCTCGACAAAAGTAAACAAACCTAGAGATTTTTCTGTTATCTTCTTTGGATTGTTTTCCAAAACCTTCCGATCTCCCTTTTACTGTAGTGTTATGTTGCGTATGGCATCCTGTGTCCTGATGGGTGCAACTAGGTCCTCCATCCCCTTGTCCCAAGCCTCTATCCTGAGCCAGAAGAACCCCTGAGGTGCATTTCTCACAGCAGGAATAGTGTGTACAGTCCTGACTGCCATTCTCTTCTCTCGCTTGGTTCTGCACAGAACAGTGTGGTACAGAAGGGGTGAGGTGGCCCTGAGAAGGGGGCAGGGTGAGCGGTAAATGTCCATTTCCCTTCCCTGGGCTGGCAGCAGCTACTGCTGATTGGATTACAGAGCTTGTGATGGTGAGCTTGTGCTTCTCAAATCCCAGCGCCATGCCCCGGCCAGCAGGCTCCATGGCATCTTCGTGGTTGTCAACGCATCCGCCAGCACAGCACACACAGGAATTAAGCAGGCACTGAGTGGCAACTAAAGTCCCACCCTCACCGGGTTCAGGAACATCAGCTGAATGAGGCAAGACGACGGCTATGTCGGTCAAGCTTGGGGAATGAGGATTAAAAATAACAGTGGCAGAAAGCTTCATTCCACCGGTGCGATTGGCGATTTCTTCCGCAGTCTGTACGCTATCTTCCTCCTGTGAACCTTCCCAGCCATTCACCATGGGCGATCTGTCAGAGTTCTCCACGGACTCAGCCGATTGGCTCAGTTTGCGCTGACATTCCAGATTGGTGGTGTTGCTTGATTGGCAGATTGTCAACCAAGCATTACTTGATGAGTCAGTCAACGGGATGGGTCTACTGTCCTCAGGGGATCTGAGGCATACGGTAGGAAGGGCAAGTTGTCCGCGACACAGTTCGCTAGTTACACCAGACTCCAGGTCGTCCATAAAGAACAATCTATCGTCATCATGGTAGGAACCCGGGGCTCTCCTTGGAGATGCCTGCTGGCTGGAGGTGGCACTGGAACCATCGAGGCTACTTCCTCTATAGGGTCGAGGCTGGTGGGCTGGGGACTGATTCTGACTTGGAGGGGAAAGAAGCGTAGACATTTCGTCCCCCACTTGATGCACCATCATATTAAGTTGCTCTATCTCTTCTTCATCATACTGCATAGAGCAAGCCAAGTCTGTATCTGTGGCCTCCTCTTCCTCACTCTCACTGGAGGTGTCGGGCTGCTCCATCTTCTCCTCATCCTCCTTCCATACAGAATCTTCTTCCTGTGCTACACAAAGTGTGAGATCCACCACCTCCTCAACTGTATCGTCCTTTTCCAGTGTCTCTAGATGGCTCTCGGGACCAGTGGAAGTGGCCGGGTCATTGGTCGATGGCATGCTGGAACCTGCAGGGAATTCTCCATCCTGGGAAATGCAGAGGCTACGCTCCAGCGTCATGAGCTCTTCTTCTGTTAGTGTCTGCAGAAGATCCCTGATGTGAAGAACACAATTATATGATCAGAAACCTGCCAAGTTCTTCAGCTGCTACATAAAAAGTTAATATGATTTAAATTTTAAATGCCAGTTCTACCCAACTACCATAAAAACTGTAGGCAAGGCAATTACTTTTTTTTTTTTGTCTGTGAGATTGAATAATTTTCAACATGTGGAAGCATATTCAAAGCTATTCCAGGGCTCAATAGTGTTTCACTCAAATAGATGTGCGCAAATTGTAAAATGTATTTAGAAGTATGTGTATTTTTTTGCATTCTAATAAATTAAATCATTTTGCTTGTGAATGTCTCACTGAATCCCTTTATTAAGAAAAAAACTATTATTTGATAAATTCTCAATGTGCCTCTAAAAGGTGTTTCAGGTCCTAAATTTTTTAAACTTAGCGTCAAGCCCTGTATTCCAGAAGTTATAAGAACACATTTAAAGGGTTAGCTCACCCAAAAATGAAATTTCTGTCATTAATTACTCAGCCACATGTAATCTC